>NC_057806.1:423892890-423916638 GCF_018294505.1 Triticum aestivum | reverse complement strand
GGAGGCAAAACCCTAATTTCACTGCTGTAACTTTCTGTATCCACGAGATCCCATCTTGGGGCCTATTCCGGAGCTCCGTCGGAGGGGGCATCGATCATGGATGGCTTCTACATCAACACCATAGCCTCTCCGATGAAGTGTGAGTAGTTTACCTCAGACCTTCGGGTCCATAGTATTAGCTAGATGGCTTCTTCTCTCTTTTTGGATCTCAATACAAAGTTCTCCCCCTCTCTTGTGGAGATCTATTAGATGTAATCTTCTTTTGCGGTGTGTTTGTTGTGACCGATGAATTGTGGGTTTATGATCAAGTTTATCTATGAACAATATTTGAATCTTCTCTCAATTCTTTTATGTATGATTGGTTATCTTTGCAAGTCTCTTTGAATTATCAGTTTGGTTTGGCCTACTAGATTGATCTTTCTTGCAATGGGAGAAGTGCTTAGCTTTGGGTTCAATCTTGCGGTGTTCTTTCCCAGTGACAGTAGGGGCAGCAAGGCACGCATTGTATTGTTGCCATCGAGGATAACAAGATGGGGTTTTCATCATATTGCATGAGTCTATCCCTCTACATCATGTCATCTTGCTTAAGGCGTTACTCTGTTTTTAACTTAATACTCTAGATGCATGCTGGATAGCGGTCGATGAGTGGAGTAATAGTAGTAGATGCAGGCAGGAGTCGGTCTACTTGTCTTGGACGTGATGCCTATATACATGATCATACCTAGATATTCTCATAACTATGCTCAATTCTGTCAATTCCTCAATACTAATTTGTTCACCCACCGTAAAATACTTATGCTCTTGAGAAAAGCCACTAGTGAAACCTATGTTGGGGAACATAGTAATTTCAAAAAAATCGCTATGCACACGCAAGATCATGGTGATGCATAGCAATGAGAGGCGAGAGTGTGATCTACGTACCCTTGTAGACCAATAGCGGAAGCGTTAGCACAACGCGGTTGATGTAGTCGTACGTCTTCACGGACCGACCGATCAAGCACCGAAACTACGGCACCTCCGAGTTTTAGCACACGTTCAGCTTGATGATGATCCCCGGACTCCGATCCAGCAAAGTGTCGGGGAAGAGTTCCGTCAGCACGACGGCGTGGTGACGATCTTGATGTTCTACCGTCACAGGGCTTCGCCTAAGCACCACTACAATATTATCGAGGATTATGGTGGAAGGGGGCACCGCACATGGCTAAGAAAACGATCACGTGGATCAACTTGTATGTCTAGGGATGCCCCATGCCCCCGTATATAAAGGAGCAAGGGGAGGAGGCCGGCCGGCCCTATAGGCGCGCCAAGGAGGAGTCCTCCTCCTAGTAGGAGTTGGACTCCTACTAGGAGGGGGAAGGAAGTGGGGAGGGAGAAGGAAAGGGGGGCGCCGCCCCCCCTCTCCGAGTCCAATTCGGACCAGGGGGGAGGAGGCGCGCGGCCCACCCTAGCTGCCCTTCTCTCTCTCCACTAAGGCCCATATGGCCCATTACTTCTCCGGGGGGTGTTCCGGTAACCCTCCGGTACTCTGGTTTTCTCCGAAATCACCCGGAACACTTTTGGTGTCCGAGTATAGTCGTCCAATATATCAATCTTTATGTCTCGACCATTTCGAGACTCCTCGTTATGTCCGTGATCACATCCGGGACTCCGAACTAACTTCGGTACATCAAAACTCATAAACTCATAATATAACTGTCATCAAAACCTTAAGCGTGCGGACCCTACGGGTTCGAGAACAATGTAGACATGACCGAGACATGTCTCCGGTCAATAACCAATAGCGGAACCTGGATGCTCATATTGGCTCCCACATATTCTATGAAGATCTTTATCGGTCAGACCGCATAACAACATATGTTGTTCCCTTTGTCATCGGTATTTTACTTGCCCGAGATTCGATCGTCGGTATCTCAATGCCTAGTTCAATCTCGTTACCGGCAAGTCTCTTTACTCGTTTCATAATACATCATCTCACAACTAACTCATTAGTTGCAATGCTTGCAAGGCTTATGTGATGTGCATTACCGAGAGGGCCCAGAGATACCTCTCCGACAATCGGATTGACAAATCCTAATCTCGAAATACGCCAACCCAACATTTACCTTTGGAGACACCTGTAGAGCTCCTTTATAATCACCCAGTTATGTTGTGACGTTTGGTAGCACACAAAGTGTTCCTCCGGCAAACGGGAGTTGCATAATCTCATAGTCATAGGAACATGTATAAGTCATGAAGAAAGCAATAGCAACATACTAAACGATCGGGTGCTAAGCTAATGGAATGGGTCATGTCAATCACATCATTCTCCTAATAATGTGATCCCATTAATCAAATGACAACACATGTCTATGGTTAGGAAACATAACCATCTTTGATTAACGAGCTAGTCAAGTAGAGGCATACTAGTGACGTTTAGTTTGTCTATGTATTCACACAAGTATTATGTTTCCGGATAATACAATTCTAGCATGAATAATAAACATTTATCATGATATAAGGAAATAAAATATAAACATTATTATTGCCTCTAGGGCATATTTCCTTCAGTCTCCCACTTGCACTAGAGTCAATAATCTAGATTACACAGTAATGATTCTAACACCCATGGAGCTTTGGTGCTGATCATGTTTTGCTCGTGGAAGAGGCTTAGTCAACGGGTCTGCAACATTCAGATCCGTATGTATCTTGCAAAATCTCTATGTCTCCCACCTGGACTAGATCCCGGATGGAATTGAAGCATCTCTTGATGTGCTTGGTTCTCTTGTGAAATCTGGATTCCTTTGCCAAGGCAATTGCACCAGTATTGTCACAAAAGATTTTCATTGGACCCCATGCACTAGGTATGACACCTAGATCGGATATGAACTACTTCATCCAGACTCCTTCGTTTGCTGC
The DNA here is from genome assembly GCF_018294505.1 of Triticum aestivum. Lineage (NCBI taxonomy): Eukaryota > Viridiplantae > Streptophyta > Magnoliopsida > Poales > Poaceae > Triticum > Triticum aestivum. The sequence continues at coordinate 423,913,743 of NC_057806.1, read as the reverse complement.
TTCCGAAGCAGCTATGTACTCCGCTTCACATGTAGATCCCGCCACAACGCTTTGTTTAGAACTGCACCAACTGACAGCTCCACCATTTAATGTAAACACGTATCCGGTTTGCGATTTAGAATCGTCCGGATCAGTGTCAAAGCTTGCATCAACGTAACCATTTATGATGAGCTCTTTGTCACCTCCATATATGATAAACATATCCTTAGTCCTTTTCAGGTATTTTAGGATGTTCTTGACCGCTGTCCAGTGATCCACTCCTGGATTACTTTGGTACCTCCCTGCTAGACTTATAGCAAGACACACATCAGGTCTGGTACACAGCATTGCATACATGATAGAGCCTATGGCTGAAGCATAGGGAACATCTTTCATTTTCTCTCTATCTTCTGTATTGGTCGGGCATTGAGTCTTAATTTCACACCTTGTAACACAGGCAAGAATCCTTTCTTTGCTTGATCCATTTTGAACTTCTTCAAAAATTTGTCAAGGTATGTGCTTTGTGAAAATCCAATTAAGCATCTTGATCTGTCTCTATAGATCTTAATGCCCAATATGTAAGCAGCTTCACCGAGGTCTTTCATTGAAAAACTCTTATTCAAGTATCCCTTTATGCTATCCAGAAATTCTATATCATTTCTGATTAGTAATATTTCATCTACATATAATATCAGAAATGCTACAGAGCTCCCACTCACTTTCTTGTAAGTACATGCTTCTCCAAAAGTCTGTACAAAACCAAATGCTTTGATCACACTATCGAAGCATTTATTCCAACTCCGAGAAGCTTGCACCAGTCCATAAATGGATCGCTGGAGCTTGCATACTTTGTTAGCCCCCTTTGGATCGACAAAACCTTCTGGTTGCATCATATACAACTCTTCTTCCAGAAATCCATTCAGGAATGCATTTTTGACATCCATTTGCCAAATTTCATAATTATAAAATGCGGCAATTGCTAACATGATTCGGACAGACTTAAGCATCGCTATGGGTGAGAAGGTCTCATCGTAGTCAATCCCTTGAACTTGTCGAAAACCTTTTGCGACAAGTCGAGCTTTGTAGATAGTAATATTACCGTCAGCGTCAGTCTTCTTCTTGAAGATCCATTTATTCTCAATTGCTTGCCGATCATTGGGCAAGTCAACCAAAGTCCATACTTCGTTCTCATACATGGATCCCATCTCAGATTTCATGGCTTCAAGCCATTTTGCGGAATCTGGGCTCACCATCGCTTCTTCATAGTTCGTAGGTTCATCATGATCTAGTAGCATGACTTCCAGAACAGGATTACCGTACCACTCTAGTGCGGATCTTACTCTGGTTGATCTACAAGGTTCAGTAGTATCTTGTTCTAAAGTTTCATGATCATCATCATTAGCTTCCTCACTAATTGGTGTAGGTGTCACTGAAACTGGTTTCTGTGATGTACTACTTTCCAATAAGGGAGCAGGTACAGTTACCTCATCAAGTTCTACTTTCCTCCCACTCACTTCTTTCGAGAGAAACTCCTTCTCTAGAAAGTTTCCGAATTTGGCAACAAAAGTCTTGCCTTCGGATCTGTGATACAAGGTGTATCCAATAGTTTCCTTTGGACATCCTATGAAGACACATTTCTCCGATTTGGGTTTGAGCTTATCAGGTTGAAGCTTTTTCACATAAGCATCGCAGCCCCAAACTTTCAGAAACGACAACTTTGGTTTCTTGCCAAACCACAGTTCATAAGGCGTCGTCTCAACGGATTTTGATGGTGCCCTATTTAACGTGAATGCGGCTGTCTCTAGAGCATATCCCCAAAACGATAGCGGTAAATCAGTAAGAGACATCATAGATCGCACCATATCTAGTAAAGTACGATTACGACATTCGGACACACCATTACGATGTGGTGTTCCGGGTGGCGTGAGTTGCGAAACTATTCCGCATTGTTTCAAATGTACACCAAACTCGTAACTCAAATATTCTCCTCCATGATCAGATCATAGGAATTTTATTTTCTTGTTACGATGATTTTCAACTTCACTCTGAAATTCTTTGAACTTTTCAAACGTTTCAGACTTATGTTTCATTAAGTAGATATACCCAGATCTGCTTAAGTCATCTGTGAAGGTGAGAAAATAACGATATCCGCCACGAGCCTCAACATTCATCGGACAACATACATCTGTATGTATGATTTCCAACAAATCTGTTGTTCTCTCCATAGTACCGGAGAACGGTGTTTTTGTCATCTTACCCATAAGGCACGGTTTGCAAGTACCAAGTGATTCATAATCAAGTGGTTCCAAAAGTCCATCAGTATGGAGTTTCTTCATGCGCTTTACACCGATATGACCCAAACGGCAGTGCCACAAATAAGTTGCACTATCATTATCAACTCTGCATCTTTTGGCTTCAACATTATGAATATGTGTGTCACTACTATCGAGATTTAATAAGAATAGACCACTCTTTAAGGGTGCATGACCATAAAAGATATTACTCATATAAATAGAACAACCATTATTCTCTGATTTAAATGAATAACCGTCTCGCATCAAACAAGATCCAGATATAATGTTCATGCTTAACGCTGGCACCAAATAACAATTATTTAGGTCTAATACTAATCCCGAAGGTAGATGTAGAGGTAGCGTGCCGACCGCGATCACATCGACTTTGGAACCATTTCCCACGCGCATCGTCACCTCGTCCTTAGCCAATCTTCGCTTAATCCGTAGTCCTTGTTTCGAGTTGCTAATGTTAGCAACAGAACCAGTATCAAATACCCAGGTGCTACTGCGAGAATTAGTAAGGTACACATCAATAACATGTATAGCACATATACCTTTGTTCACCTTGCCATCCTTCTTATCTGCCAAATACTTGGGGCAGTTCTGCTTCCAGTGACCAGTCTGCTTGCAGTAGAAGCACTCAGTTTCAGGCTTAGGTCCAGGTTTGGGTTTCTTCTCTTGAGTAGCAACTTGCTTGGTGTTCTTTTTGAAGTTCCCCTTCTTCTTTCCTTTGCCCTTTTTCTTGAAACTAGTGGTCTTGTAGACCATCAACACTTGATGCTCCTTCTTGATTTCTACCTCCGCAGCTTTCAGCATTGAGAAGAGCTCGGGAATAGTCTTATTCATCCCTTGCATATTATAGTTCATCATGAAGCTCTTGTAGCTTGGTGGTAGTGATTGGAGAATTCTGTCAATGACGTAAACATCTGGAAGATTAACTCCCAATTGAATCAAGTGATTATTATACCCAGACATTTTGAGTATATGCTCACTGACAAAACTGTTCTCCTCCATCTTGCAGCTATAGAACTTATTGGAGACTTCATATCTCTCAATCCGGGCATTTGCTTGAAATATTAACTTCAACTCCTGGAACATCTCATATGCTCCATGACGTTCAAAACATCGTTGAAGTCCCGATTCTAAGCCGTAAAGCATGGCACACTGAACTATTGAGTAGTCATCAGCTTTGCTCTGCCATACGTTCATAACATCTGGTGTTGCTCCAGCAGCAGGCCTGGCACCTAGCGGTGCTTCCAGGACGTAATTCTTCTGTGCAGCAATGAGGATAATCCTCAAGTTACGGACCCAGTCTGTGTAATTGCTACCATCATCTTTCAACTTTGCTTTCTCAAGGAACGCATTAAAATTCAACGGAACAATAGCACGGGCCATCTATCTACAATCAAACATAAACAAGCAAGATACTATCAGGTACTAAGTTCATGATAAATTTAGGTTCAATTAATCATATTACTAAATAACTCCCACTTAGATAGACATCCCTCTAATCCTCTAAGTGATTATGTGATCCAAATCAACTAAGCCATGTCCGATCATCACGTGAGATGGAGTAGTTTCATTGGTGAACATCACTATGTTGATCATATCTACTATATGATTCACGCTCGACCTTTCAGTCTCTGTGTTCCGAGGCCATATCTGTATATGCTTGGCTCGTCAAGTATAACCTGAGTATTCCGCGTGTGCAACTGTTTTGCACCCGTTGTATTTGAATGTAGAGCCTATCACACCCGATCATCACGTGGTGTCTCAGCACGAAGAACTTTCGCAACGGTGCATACTCAGGGAGAACACTTCTTGATAATTAGTGAGAGATCATCTTAAAATGCTACCGTCAATCAAAGCAAGATAAGATGCATAAAAGATAAACATCACATGCAATCAATATAAGTGATATGATATGGCCATCATCATCTTGTGCTTGTGATCTCCATATACGAAGCACCATCGTGATCACCATCGTCACCGGCGCGACACCTTGATCACCATCGTAGCATCGTTATCGTCTCGCCAATCTTATGCTTCCACGACTATTGCTACCGCTTAGTGATAAAGTAAAGCATTACAGCACAATTGCATTGCATACAATAAAGCGACAACCATATGGCTCCTGCCAGTTGCCGATAACTTGGTTACAAAACATGATCATCTCATACAATAAAATTTAGCATCATGTCTTGACCATATCACATCACAACATCCCTTGCAAAAACAAGTTAGACGTCCTCTACTTTGTTGTTGCAAGTTTTACGTGGCTGCTACGGGCTTAAGCAAGAATCAATCTTACCTACGTATCAACACCACAATGATAGTTTGTCAAGTTGGTGTTGTTTTAACCTTCGCAAGGACCGGGCGTGGCCACATTTGGTTCAACTAAAGTTGGAGAAACTGACACCCGCTAGCCACCTTTGTGCAAAGCACGTCGGGAGAACGGGTTTCGCGTAAGCGTACGCGTAATGTCGGTCCGGGCCGCTTTGTCCAACAATACCGCCGAACCAAAGTATGACATGCTGGTAAGCAGTATGACTTATATCGCCCACAACTCACTTGTGTTCTACTCGTGCATATAACATCAACACATAAAACCTAGGCTCGGATGCCACTGTTGGGGAACGTAGTAATTTCAAAATTTTCCTACGCACACGCAAGATCATGGTGATGCATAGCAACGAGAGGGGAGAGTGTGATCTATGTACCCTCGTAGACCGACAGCGGAAGCGTTATGACAACGCGGTTGATGTAGTCGTACGTCCTCACGGCCCGACCGATCAAGCACCGAAACTACGGCACCTCCGAGTTTTAGCACACGTTCAGCTCGATAACGATCCCCGGACTCCGATCCAGCAAAGTGTCGGGGAAGAGTTCCGTCAGCACGACGGCGTGGTGACGATCTTGATGTTCTACCGTCGCAGGGCTTCGCCTAAGCACCGCTACAATATTATCGAGGATTATGGTGGAAGGGGGCACCGCACACGGCTAAGAAAACGATCACGTGGATCAACTTGTATGTCTAGGGGTGCCCCTACCCCCGTATATAAAGGAGCAAGGGGAGGAGGCCGGCCGGCCCTATAGGCGCACCAAGGAGGAGTCCTCCTCCTAGTAGGAGTAGGACTCCTACTAGGAGGGGGAAGGAAGTGGGGAGGGAGAAGGAAAGGGGGGCGCCGCCCCCCCCCCCTCTCCTAGTCCAATTCGGACCAGGAGGAGGAGGCACGCGGCCCACCCTAGCTGCCCTTCTCTCTCTCCACTAAGGCCCATATGGCCCATTACTTCTCCCGGGGGGTTCCGGTAACCCTCTGGTACTCCGGTTTTCTCCAAAATCACCCAGAACACTTCTGGTGTCCGAATATAGCCGTCCAATATATCAATCTTTATGTCTCGACCATTTCGAGACTCCTCGTTATGTCCGTGATCACATCCGGGACTCCAATCTAACTTTGGTACATCAAAACTCATAAACTCATAATATAACTGTCATCGAAACCTTAAGCGTGTGGACCCTACGGGTTCGAGAACAATGTAGACATGACCGATACATGTCTCTGGTCAATAACCAATAGCGTAACCTGGATGCTCATATTGGCTCCCACATATTCTACGAAGATCTTTATCGGTCAGACCGCATAACAACATACGTTGTTCCCTTTGTCATCGGTATGTTACTTGCCCGAGATTCGATCGTCGGTATCTCAATACTTAGTTCTATCTCGTTGCCGCCAAGTCTCTTTACTCGTTTCGTAATACATCATCTCGCAACTAACTCATTAGTTGCAATCCTTGCAAGGCTTATGTGATGTGCATTACCGAGAGGGCCCAGAGATACCTCTCCGACAATCGGAGTGACAAATCCTAATCTCGAAATACGCCAACCCAACATTTACCTTTGGAGACACCTGTAGAGCTCCTTTATAATCACCCAGTTACGTCGTTTGGTAGCACACAAAGTGTTCCTCCGGCAAATGGGAGTTGCATAATCTCATAGTCATAGGAACATGTATAAGTCATGAAGAAAGCAATAGCAGCATACTAAACGATCTGGTGCTAAGCTAATGGAATGGGTCATGTCAATCACATCATTCTCCTAATAATGTGATCCCATTAATCAAATGACAACACATGTCTATGGTTAGGAAACATAACCATCTTTGATTAACGAGCTAGTCAAGTAGAGGCATACTAGTGAAGTTTAGTTTGTCTATGTATTCACACAAGTATTATGTTTCCGGATAATACAATTCTAGCATTAATAATAAACATTTATCATGATAAAGGGAAATAAAATAATAACATTATTATTGCCTGTAGGGCATATTTCCTTCAATCTTTGCAAGTCTCTTCGAATTATCATTTTGGTTTGACCTACTAGATTGATATTTCTTGCAATGGGAGAAGTGCTTAGCTTTGGGTTCAATCTTGCGGTGTCCTTTCCCAGTGACAGTAGGGGCAGCAAGGCACGTATTGTATTGTCGCCATCGAGGATAACAAGATGGGGTTTTCATCATATTGCATGAGTTTATCCCTCTACTCATGTCATCTTGCTTAAGGCATTACTCTGTTCTTATGAACTTAATACTCTAGATGCATGCTGGATAGCGGTCGATGTGTGGAGTAATAGTAGTAGATGCAGGCATGAGTCGGTCTACTTGTCTCGGACGTGATGCCTATATACATGATCATACCTAGATATTCTCATAACTATGCTCAATTCTGTCAATTGCTCAACAGTAATTTGTTCACCCACCGTAAAATACCTATGCTCTTGAGAGAAGCCACTAGTGAAACCTATGGCCCCCGGGTCTATCTTCATCATATTAGTCTTCCAATACTTAGTTATTTTCATTGCTTTTATTTTACTTTTCATATTTACCATAAAAATACCAAAAATATTATCTTATCATATCTATCATATCTCACTCTCGTAAGTGACCGTGTAGGGATTGACAACCCCTTATCGCGTTGGTTGCGAGGATTTATTTGTTTTGTGCAGGTGCGAGGGTGATATGTCTCCAACGTATCTGTAATTTTTGATTGTTCCAGGCTATTATATTATCTGTTTTGGATGTTTATGGGCTTTGTTAAACACTTCTATATTATTTTTGGGACTAACCTATTAACCCACAGCCCAGTGCCAGTTTCTGTTTTTTCATCGTTTTAGAGTATCGCAAAAAAGGAAAATCAAACGGAGTCCAATTGACCTGAAACTTCACGGAACTTATTTTTGGACCAGAAGAAGCCCACAGAGTATCGGAGATGGACCAGGAGAGTCCCGGGCTGCCCACGAGGGTGGGGGCGCGCCCACCCCCCTGGACGCGCCCCCTGCCTCGTGGACAGCCCGGAGGTCCACCGACGTACTTCTTCCTCCCATATATACCCATATACCCTAAAAACTTCGGGGAGCACAATAGATCGGGAGTTCCGCCACCAGAAGCCTCCGTAGTCACCGAAAACCAATCTAGACCCATTCCGGCACCCTGTCGGAGGGGGGGAATCCCTCTCCGGTGGCCATCTTCATCATCCCGGCGCTCTCCATGACGAGGAGGGAGTAGTTCTCCCTCGGGGCTAAGGGTATGTACCAGTAGCTATGTGTTTGATCTCTCTCTCTCTCTGGTGTTCTTGAGGTGATACGATCTTGATGTATCGCGAGCTTTGCTATTATATTTGGATCCTATGATGTTTCTCCCCCTCTACTCTCTTGTAATGAATTGAGTTTTCCCTTTGAAGTTACCTTATCAGATTGAGTCTTTAAGGATTTGAGAACACTTGATGTATGTCTTCCGTGGGATACCCGTGGTGACAATGGGGTATTCTATTGATCCACTTGATGTATGTTTTGGTGATCAACTTGCGGGTTCCGCCCATGAACCTATGCATAGGGGTTGGCACACCTTTTCGTCTTGACTCTTCGGTAGAAACTTTGGGGCACTCTTTGAGGTTCTATGTGTTGGTTGAATAGATGAATCTGAAATTGTGTGATGCATATCTTATAATCATACCCACAGATACTTGAGGTGACATTGGAGTATCTAGGTGAGATTAGGGTTTTGGTTGAGTTGTGTCTTCAGGTGTTATTCTAGTACGAACTCTAGGGCTGTTTGTGACACTTATAGGAATAGCCAATGGATTGATTGGAAAGAATAACATTGAGGTGGTTTCGTACCCTACCATAATCTCTTCATTTGTTCTCCGCTATTAGTGACTTTGGAGTGACTCTTTGTTGCATGTTGAGGGATAGTTATATGATCCAATTATGTTATTATTGTTGAGGGAACTTGCACTAGTGAAAGTATGAACCCTAGGCCTTGTTTCAACACATTGCAATACCGTTTACGCTCACTTTTATCATTAGTTACCTTGCTGTTTTTATATTTTCAGATTACAAAAACCATTATCTACTATGCATATACCACTTGTATCATCATCTCTTCGTCGAATTAGTGCACCTATACAATTTACCATTGTATTGGGTGTGTTGGGGACACAAGAGACTCTTTGTTATTTGGTTGCAGGGTTGCTTGAGAGAGACCATCTTCATCCTACGCCTCCTACGGATTGATAAACCTTAGGTCATCCACTTGAAGGAAATTTGCTACTGTCCTACAAACCTCTGCACTTGGAGGCTCAACAACATCTACAAGAAGAAGGTTGTGTAGTAGACATCAAGCTCTTTTCTGGCGCCGTTGCCGGGGAGGTTAGGGCTTGAAGGTATATCTTTAGATCTTACAATCGAGTCTTTTAGTTTCTTGTTTTATTACTAGTTTAGTTTATAAAAGAAAACTATAAAAAATGGAATTGAGTTTACCTCATACGCTTCATCTTTTTAATATCTTTCGTGAGTATGATGGAAAGGAAAATTTTGCTCAAGTGCTAGAATAAGAATGCATTAGAATGTTTGGCACTAAATATTTGAATGATGAGCATGATTGCAATGTTGTTAGTATGAATTCCTTGAATATCCATGATGCTAATGATATGCAAAGCCACAAGCTTGGGGAAGCTATGTTTGATGAAGATGATATTTTTTATCCCCCAAGTTTTGATGAGAAAATTTATTATGATGAAAGCATGCCTCCTATTTATGATGATTATATTGATGAAAGTGGATTTGGAGAGGTCATGACTTTATTTTGTGATGAATCCACTATTCCGGAAGAGGTTCCAATTGATTATGAGAACAAAGTTGCTATCTATGATGATTATTGTGATGACTTGTATGCTATAAAGAATAATGATATGCATGAAACTTGTCATCATGATTTTAGTTTTTAATTGGATTATGCCTCACATGATAATTATTTTGTTGAGTTTGCTCCCACTATTATTCATGAGAAGAATTTTGCTTATGTGGAGAGTAGTAAATTTTCTATGCTTGTAGATAATGAAAGAAATGCTTTATGTGATGGTTATATTGTTGAATTCATTCATGATTCTACTGAAAATTATTATGAGGGAGGAATATATGCTTGTAGGAATTGCAATAATATCAAGTTTCCTCTCTATGTGCTTAACATTTTGAAGTGATACTTGTTTTTCCTTCCTATGCAAGTTGATTCTTGTTCCCACAAGTTGTTTGCTCACAAAATCTCTATGCACAGAAAGTGGGTTAGACTTAAATGTGCTAGTCATATTCTTCATGATGCTCTCTTTATGTTACAATTCTTATCCTTTATGTGAGCACCATTGAAATCATCATGCCTAGCTAGGGGCGTTAAACGATAGCGCTTGTTGGGAGGCAACCCAATTTTATTTTTGTTCCTTGCTTTTTGTTCCTGTTTAGTAATAAATATTTTATCTAGCCTCTATTATGGTTGATTTTTTTATGTTTTAATTAGTGTTTGTGCCAAGTAGAACCGTTGGGGGGACTTGGGGAAAGTCTTGTTGATCTTGCTGTAAAAAACAGAAACTTTAGCGCTCACGAGAATTGCTGCCATTTTTTATTGGAGAGTACTATTTAGTTAATTCTTTTTGCAGATGATTAATAGATAAATTCCTCAGATCCACCAATTTATTTTAGAATTGTATGAGTTCCAGAAGTAGTCGAAACCTCCAGATTACTACAGGCTGTTCTGTTTTTGACAGATTCTGTTTTTCATGTGTTGTTTGCTTATTTTGATGAATCTATGGCCAGTAAAAGAGTTTATAAACCATAGAGAAGTTGGAATTCAGTAGGTTTAACACCGATATAAATAAAGAATGAGTTCACTACAGTACATTGAAGTGGTGTTTTGCTTTTTTTCGCTAACGGAGCTTACGGGATTTTCTACTTCAAGTTTTGTGTTGTGAAGTTTTCAAGTTTTGGGTAAGGATTTGATGGATTATGGAACAAGCAGTGGCAAGAGCCTAAGCTTGGGGATGCCCAAGGCACCCCAAGGTAATAGTCAAGGACAATCAAGAGCCTAAGATTGGGGATGCCCCGGAAGGCATCCCCTCTTTCGTCTTCGTTCATCGATAACTTTACTTGGAGCTATATTTTTATTCATCACATGATATGTGTTTTGCTTGGAGCGTCATTTTATTTTATTTAGTTTTGCTTGCTGTTTGAATAAAATACCAAGATCTGAAATTCTTTCATGTTAGAGAGTCTTCACATAGTTGCATAATTATTCAACTACTCATTGATCTTCACTTACATCTTTCGGAGTAGTTTATCGTTGCTCTAGTGCTTCACTTATATCCTTTTAGAGCACGGTGGTGGTTTTATTTTATAGAAATAGATGAACTCTCATGCATCATTTATATTATTTTGAGAGTCCTAAACAGCATGGTAATTTGCTTTGGTTATGAAACTAGTCCTAATATGATGGGCATCCAAGAGGGATATAATAAAAACTTTCATATAAGTGCATTGAATACTAAGAGAAGTTTGATACTTGATGATTGTTTTGAGATATGGAGATAGTGATATCAAAGTTGTGCTAGATGGGTAGTTGTGAATTTGAGGTATACTTGTGTTGAAGTTTGCAAGTCCTGTAGCATGCACATCTGGTAAACGTTGTGTAACATATTAGAAACATGAGGTGTTATTTGATTGTCTTCCTTATGAGTGGCGGCCGGGGACGAGCGATGGTCTTTTTCTACCAATCTATCCCCCTAGGAGCATGCGCGTAATACTTGGTTTTTGATGACTTGTAGATTTTTGCAATAAGTATGTGAGTTCTTTATGACTAAGGTTGAGTCCAATGGATTATACGCACTCTTACCCTTCCATCATTGCTAGCCTCTTCGGTAGTGTGCATTGCCCTTTCTCACATTGAGAGTTGGTGCAAACTTCGCCGGTGCATCCAAACCCTGTGATATGATACTCTCTTTCACACATAAACCTCCTTATATCTACCTCAAAACAGCCACCATACCTACCTATTATGGCATTTCCATAGCCATTCCGAGATATATTGCCATGCAACTTTCCACCGTTCCGTTTATTATGACACGCATCATCGTTGTCATATTGCTTTGCATGATCATGTAGTTGACATCGTATTTGTGGCAAAGCCACCATTCATAATCCTTTCATACATGTCACTCTTAATTCATTGCCCATCCCGGTACACTGCCGGAGGCATTCATATAGAATCATACTTTGTTCTAGTATCGAGTTGTAATCTTTGAGTTGTAAATAAATATAAGTGTGATGATCATCATTAATAGAGCATTGTCCCAAAAAAAGGGCAAAAAAAGAAAGGCCAAATAAAAAAAGGCCAAAAAAATAAAGGCCAAATAAAAAATATTTTTTAAATATTTTTAAAAGGGACAATGCTACTACCTTTTTTTCCACACTTGTGCTTCAAAGTAGCACCATGATCTTCATGATAGAGAGTCTCTTGTTTTGTCACTTTCATATACTAGTGGGGAATTTTCATTATATAACTTGGCTTGTATATTCCAACAATGGGCCTCCTCAAGTGCCCTAGGTCTTCGTGAGCAAGCAAGTTGGATGCACACCCACTAGTTTCTTTTGTTGAGCTTTCATACATTTATAGCTCTAGTGCATCCGTTGCATGGCAATCCCTACTCCTTGCATTGACATCAATTGATGGGCATCTCCCTAGACCATTGATTAGCCGCATCAATGTGAGACTTTTTCCTTTTTGTCTTCTCCAGATAACCCCCTCATTATATTCTATTCCACCCATAGTGATATATCCATGGCTCACGCTCATGTATTGCATGAAAGTTGAAAAAAGTTTGAGATTACTGAAGTATGAAACAATTGCTTGGTTTGTCATCGGGGTTGTCCATGATGAGAGCATTCTTGTGTGATGAAAATGGAGCATGGCCAAACTATATGATTGTGTAGGGATGAACTTTCTTTGGCCATGTTATTTTGAGAAGACATGATTGCTTAGTTAGTATGCTTGAAATATTATTGTTTTTATGTCAATATTAAACTTTTGTCTTGAATCTTATGGATCTGAATATTCTTGCCACAATAAATAAGATTACATGGATAAATATGTTAGGTAGCATTCCACATCAAAAATTCTTTTTCTATCATTTACCTACTCGAGGACGAGCAGGATTAAGCTTGGGGATGCTGATACGTCTCCAACGTATCTATAATTTTTTATTGTTCCATGCTATTATATTATCTGTTTTGAATGTTTATGGGCTTTGTTAAACACTTTTATATTATTTTTTGGACTAACCTATTAACCCAGAGCCCAGTGCCAGTTTCTGTTTTTTCATTTTTTAGAGTATCATAGAAAAGGAAAATCAAACGGAGTCCAATTGACCTGAAACTTCACGGAACTTATTTTGGACAAGAAGAAGCCCATGGAGTATCGGAGATGGACCAGGAGAGTCTCGGGCTGCCCACGAGGGTGGGGGGCGCGCCCACCCCGCTGGCACGCCCCCCTGCCTCGTGGACAGCCCGAAGGTCCACCGACGTACTTCTTCCTCCCATATATACCCATATACCCTAAAAACTTCGGGGAGCACAATAGATCGGGAGTTCCGCCGCTAGAAGCCTCCGTAGCCACCGAAAACGAATCTAGACCCGTTCTGGCACCCTGTCGGAGGAGGGGAATCCCTCTCCGGTGGCCATCTTCATCATCCCGGCGCTCTCCATGACGAGGAGGGAGTAGTTCTCCCTCGAGGCTGAGGGTATGTACCGGTAGCTATGTGTTTGATCTCTCTCTCTCTCTCTCTCTCTCTCTCTGGTGTTCTTGAGGTGCTACGATCTTGATGTATCGCGAGCTTTGCTATTATATTTGGATCCTATGATGTTTCGCCCCCTCTACTCTCTTGTAATGGATTGAGTTTTCCCTTTGAAGTTACCTTATCGGATTGAGTCTTTAAGGATTTGAGAACACTTGATGTATGTCTTGCGTGGGATACCCATGGTGACAATGGGGTATTCTATTGATCCACTTGATGTATGTTTTGGTGATCAACTTGCGGGTTCCGCCCATGAACCTATGCATAGGGGTTGGCACACGTTTTCGTCTTGACTCTCCGGTAGAAACTTTGGGGCACTCTTTGAGGTTCTATGTGTTGGTTGAATAGATGAATCTGAGATTGTGTGATGCATATCTTATAGTCATACCCACAGATACCTGAGGTGACATTGGAGTATCTAGGTGACATTAGGGTTTTGGTTGATTTGTGTCTTAAGGTGTTATTCTAGTACGAACTCTAGGGCTGTTTGTGACACTTATAAGAATATCCCAACGGATTAATTGGAAAGAATAACTTTGAGGTGGTTTCGTACCCTACCATAATCTCTTCGTTTGTTCTCCGCTATTAGTGACTTTGGAGTAACTCTTTGTTGCATGTTGAGGGATAGTTATATGATCCAATTATGTTATTATTGTTGACGGAACTTGCACTAGTGAAAGTATGAACCCTAGGCCTTGTTTCAACACATTGCAATACCGTTTACGCTCACTTTTATCATTAGTTACCTTGCTGTTTTTATATTTTCAGATTAAAAAAACCATTATCTACTATCCATATACCACTTGTATCACCATCTCTTCGCCGAACTAGTGCACCTATACAATTTACCATTGTATTGGGTGTGTTGGGGACACAAGAGACTCTTTGTTATTTGGTTACAGGGTTGCTTGAGAGAGACCATCTTCATCCTACGCCTCCTACGGATTGATAAACCTTAGGTCATCCACTTGAGGGAAATTTGCTATTGTCCTACAAACCTCTGCATTTGGATGCCCAACAACATCTACAAGAAGAAAGTTGTGTAGTAGACATCAGAGGGACTCGCGCGTAGCCTCATACTGGATTGATATCTTGGTTCTCAAAAACTGAGGGAAATACTTACGCTACTTTGCTGCATCACCCTTTCCTCTTCAAGGGAAAACCAACGCAGTGCTCAAGAGGTAGCAAGAAGGATTTCTGGCGCCGTTGCCGTGGAGGTCTACGCAAAAGTCAAACATAACAAGTACCCATCACAAACCCTTATCTCCCACATTATATTATTTGCCATTTGCCTCTCGTTTTGCTCTCCCCCACTTCACCCTTGCCGTTTTATTTGCCCTCTCTCTCTATCCTCCCTATCTTTCTCTATTTGCCTCTTTTTGCCCCTTCCTCGTTTGCTTGTGTGTTGGATTGCTTGCTTGTCACGATGGCTCAAGATAACACTAAATTGTGTGACTTTACCAATACCAACAACAATGATTTTATTAGCAATCCGATTGCTCCTCTTACCGATGCTGAATCTTGTGAAATTAATGCTGCCTTGCTGAATCTTGTCATGAAAGATCCGTTTTCCGGCCTTCCTAGTGAAGATGCCGCTACCCATCTAAATAGCTTTGTTGATTTGTGTGACATGCAAAAGAAGAAAGATGTTGATAATGATATTGTTAAACTGAAGCTATTTCCTTTTTCGCTTAGAGATCGTGCTAAAGCTTGGTTTTCTTCTTTGCCTAAAAATAGTATTGATTCTTGGAATAAGTGCAAAGATGCTTATTTTCCTCCCGCTAAGATCATCTCTCTTAGAAACGATATTATGAATTTTAAGCAACTTGATCATGAACATGTTGCACAAGCTTGGGAGAGGATGAAATTCATGATACGTAATTGCCCTACGCATGGTTTGAATTTGTGGATGATTATACAATTTTTTATGCCGAATTGAATTTTGCTTCCAGAAATCTTTTAGATTCGGCCGCGGGAGGCACTTTTATGGAAATCACTTTAGGAGAAGCTACTAAACACTTAGATAATATTATGGTTAATTATTCTCAATGGCACACTAAAAGATCTACTAATAAAAAAGTGCATGCGATAGAAGAAATTAATGTTTTGAGTGGAAAGATGGATGAACTTATGAAATTATTTGCTAATAAAAGTGTTTCTTCTGATCCTAATGATATGCCTTTGTCTACTTTTATTGAGAATAATAATGAATCTATGTATGTGAATTTTGTTGGTAGGAACAATTTTGGTAACAACGCGTATATAGGAAACTTTAATCCTAGGCTGTATCCTAGTAATTCCTCTAATAATTATGGTAATTCCTACAACAATTCTTATGGAAATTATAATAAGATGCCCTCTGATTTTGAATCCAATATTAAAGAATTTATTACTTCACAAAAAAAATTCAATGCTTTGATTGAAGAAAAATTGCTTAAGATTGATGAGTTGGCTAGGAACGTTGATAGAATTTCTCTTGATGTTGATTCTTTGAAACTTAGATCTATTCCTCCTAAGCATGATATCAATGAGTCTCTCAAAGCCATGAGAATTTCCATTGATGAGTGCAAAGAAAGAACCGCTAGGATGCGTGCTAAGAAAGATTCCTTTATAAGAGTGTGTTCTTCTAGTTTGCATGATAATAAAGATGAAGATCTAAAAGTTATTGATGTGTCCCCTATTAAATATTTGTTTTGCAATATGAATCTTGATAATGATGGGACTGAATATGATCCACCTTTACCTAGACGGCGTTCCAAAAATTCAGAGTCTTTAGATCTTGATGCTAAAATTGTTAAAAGTGGGATTGAAGAGATCAAAACTCTAGATGTTAATGAACCCACTATTTTGGATTTCAAGGAATTTAATTATGATAATTGCTCTTTGATAGATTGTATTTCCTTGTTGCAATCCGTGCTAAATTCTACTCATGCTTATAGTCAAAATAAAGCTTTTATCAAACATATCGTTGATGCTTTGATGCAATCTTATGAAGAAAAACTTAAGTTGGAAGTTTCTATTCCTAGAAAACTTTATGATGAGTGGGAACCTACTATTAAAATTAAAATTAAAGATCATGAATGCTATACTTT
The DNA here is from genome assembly GCF_018294505.1 of Triticum aestivum. Lineage (NCBI taxonomy): Eukaryota > Viridiplantae > Streptophyta > Magnoliopsida > Poales > Poaceae > Triticum > Triticum aestivum. The sequence goes on along the minus strand of NC_057806.1, from coordinate 423,897,203 downwards.
GTGTGAATTGGGTGCTAGTGTTTCCACGATTCCAAAGACTTTGTGTGATTTGTTAGGTTTCCGTGATTTTGATGATTGCTCTTTAAACTTGCACCTTGCGGATTCCACTATTAAGAAAACTATAGGAAGAATTAATGATGTTCTTATTGTCGCAAATAGGAATTATGTACCCGTAGATTTTATCGTTCTTGATATAGATTGCAATCCTTCATGTCCTATTATTCTAGGTAGACCTTTTCTTAGAACGATTGGTGCAATTATTGATATGAGGAAGGAAATATTAAATTCCATTTTCCGTTAAGGAAAGGCATGGAACACTTTCCTAGAAATAAAATTAAATTACCTCATGAATCTATTATGAGATCCACTTATGGATTGCCTACCAAAGATGGCAATACCTAGATCTATCCTTGCTTTTTATGCCTAGCTAGGGGCGTTAAACGATGGCGCTTGTTGGGAGGCAACCCAATTTTATTTTTATTCTTTGCTTTTTGCTCCTGTTTAGTAATAAATAATTTATCTAGCCTCTGTTTTGGTTGTGTTTTTTGTGTTTAATTAGTGTTTGTGCCAAGTAGAACTGTTGGGAAGACTTGGGGAAAGTCTTGTTAATCTTGCTGTAAAAAACAGAAACTTTAAAGCTCACGAGAACTGCTGCCATTTTTATTTGGAAAGTGATATTTAGTTAATTATTTTTGCAGATGATTAATAGATAAATTCCTCACATCCAGAAATTTATTTTAGAATTTTTGGGGTTCCAGATCTTGCGCTAGCTACATATTACTACAGACTGTTCTGTTTTTGATAGATTCTATTTTTCGTGTGTTGTTTGCTTATTTTGATGAATCTATGGCAAGTAAAATAGTTTATAAACCATAGAGAAGTTGGAATACAGTAGGTTTATGTAACGCCCTTGATGCGGCTATAGCTCCCACGTGTCGAGGCACGACTTAGAGACATAACCGCATTGAAAGCAATGTCGCAAGTCAGGCAATCATTACAACATCCCATGTAATATATAATAAAAGGGGGAGATACATAGTTGGCTTACACTCGCCACGTCACATCAGAGTACATAAATAACATGCATCATACAAACACTCATGGCCCGACTACGGCGCCAAAATGGAAAATAACCCAACATGCGACAAGGCCCTGAATCGAACCCCAACTAGGCACCACTACTGATCATCGGGAAAGGAAACATAATAACGCTGAGAGTCCTCGTCGAACTCCCACTTGAGCTCGTACTCATCACCTGGAGCGGTATCACCTGGACCTGCATCTGGAGTTATAGTATCTGTGAGCCACAGGGACTCAGCAATCTCGCACCCTCGCGATCAAGACTATTTAAGCTTATAGGAAGGGTAAGGCAAATATAAGTGGAGCTGCAGCAAGCGACTAGCATATATGGTGGCTAACTTATTCGCAAAAGAGAGCGAGAAGAGGAGGCAAAGCACGAGCGAGAATCTAGAGGAAAAACATGCACAAGCATTACTCCAACACCGTGTCCACTTCCCGGACTCCGCCGAGAAGAGGCCATCACGGTAACACACACAGTTGATACATTTTCGTTAATTAAGGTTCAAGTTATCTACAACCGGACATTAACAAATTCCCATCTGCCCATAACCGCGGGCACGGCTTTCGAAAGTTCAATCCCTGCAGGGGAGTCCCAACTTAGCCCATGACAAGCTCTCACGGTCAACGAAGGAATAGACCTCCTCCCAAGACGTTCCGATCAGACTCGGTATCTCGGTAACTCAAGACACTTCGACAGGTTAAAACAAGACCAGCAACACCGCACGAATGTGCCAACAAATCCCGATAGGAGCTGCACATATCTCTTTCTGAGGGCACACTCAGATGAGACTAGCTACGAGTAAAACCAACCCTCAAGTTTCCTAGAGGTGGCCCCGCAGGCAGCTCAGTTCGGACCAACACTCAAAGGGAGCACTGGCCCGTGGGGGGCTAAAATAAGATGACCCTTGAGTCTGCAGAACCCAAGGGAAAGAAAAGTCTAGGTGGCAAATGGTAAAACCAAGGTTGGGCATTGCTGGAAAAGCTTTAATCAAAGCGAAATATCAAGGGGTTCCCATTATAACCCAACCGCATAAAGAACGCAAAATCCGGGAACATAACACCGATATGACGGAAACTAGGGCGGCAAGAATGGAACAAAACACTAGGCAAGAGGCCGAGCCTTCCACCCTTTACCAAGTATATAGATGCATTAAGATAACATGGCAATATAATGATATCCCAACAAGTAAATAAATGATGTTCCAACAAGGAACGGCCTCCAATCTTCACCTGCAACTAGCAACGCTATAAGAGGGGCTGAGCAAAGCGGTAACATAGCCAATCAACGGTTTGCTAGGACATGGTGGGTTAGAGGTTTGACATGGCAATTGGGAGGCTGACAAGCAAAAGGTAGGCATCGTATCATTGGCATAGCAAGAGCGAGCAAACTAGCATAGCAAAGATAGTAGTGATTTCGAGGGTATGATTATCTTGCCTGCACAGTTGTCAGAGTTGACTGGATCCTCACAAGCAAACTCAATGGGCTCCTCGGTAGCAAACTCGTCTCCCGGCTCTACCCAAACAAGACAAACAAGCAACAAGGATACAATCAACCACGTGCAAGACCAAGCAATATGATGACATGAAGATATGCTATGCGGGATGCGATACGGGATGCAAATTGCAAGATATGACAGGAAATGCATGAATCTGGCCTCAACTTGGAATTCCAAGGGTTCCACTAGAAAGATGAGATGAAATCGCTTGAAAACGATATAAAGATCATCAGAATCGGAGTTACGGTTTGGAAATGGCAAGCGTTTTAAGAATGACACCGGTCTGCGATTTACAGCAAGTAGGCATCTAAATGCAACGAAATGAACATGCTACAGCCACCAAACATGATAACAAAATACATGGCAGGGATGCACACAAGATGCTTAACAAAAGACTAGCACTGAGCTACGGCCAATTCATCCATTATGAGGTTCAAACAAGCATGGCAAAACGCAAATGCAAAACAGATTCCAGACTTGGTGAAATTAACACTTGTCTGAAATTTCAGATCACGAAGCCCTCTTCGGAGCAGCAAAACAACATGACACATGATCTGACTTAGACAAGTAAGAATATGGCATGGAGCTACTCAACAGGCTTAACAAAAGACCCAAAGTGACCTGAGGCCAAAAGGGTTCACAAAATATATTAACGGGCACACGAACATAGCAAAAACATAATCAGTTTTCAGACTTAGTGAAAACTGAGACATGCTAAAACATAACTCATGAAGGCATGTAAACCAGCTTGATGCACTCACCACGGTGCAAGTCATGGCAAGGCAAGCATACATCCATTAATAAGGCACACAATACAAGCTAGACATGGCAAGAACAATGGCATAGCATGCACGGGTCAACTACAATAACATCGGCAAAATCGCAAACGAGTTGACGATCTGCCCAGATTCACAACGAAGCAAAAGTAGATCTCGATTGACTCAAGCTAGGGTGCTCCATAATTGCCAATAAATACATGGATGGATAGAGCATAACATGATTAACAAAACTACCTTGTTGATCATCCTCAAAAGAGGCACGGATCACTAGGAAACAAGCTGAACATATGACATCATGAACTAAAATAATCCCAGACTTAGTGAAAACAACTAAGTCCCTGAAAACAGACTTCCCGGGTGCCTCACTTTGCAAGCTTGCACAAGTCACCACACACATCCTAAAAATTCATGGGTTACACCTCTGAAAAGAAGACAAAATCCTTAACAAAACATATGAAGGACTCACAGGCATAGCATGCACACAATAATCTTGGCAAAAATGACAAAAGTCTAAGATGAACTAGCAGATCTGACAATTAACTCACGAAGCCCCTTCTAACAACATTTCGGGCATCACGATGAGCTCAAATGAAAATAATGCAATGGAATGAAATGATGTACTCGTCGAGGCGAACATTTTGATATACTATATGTCCAAATCGGAAGCTACGGATGCAAAGTTACGGCAGGTCAAAGTAGGCATAAAAATTAGACTTCGGAGGAGAAAGTCAACCGGGATATTTTTTAGATCCAGATCCAGATCGGGCACGGGAACCGAGGCACGCCGGAGAGCACTGTAGCTGGCTGGAGTTTGAGCTCTCGCCGGAGTTTGTGGTTGCCGGCGTCGGAGAGGAAGAAGAGGATACCGTGTCGGTGGTGCGGCTCGGCGGAGGAGGCGGCTTGGACGGGGGCGGCGCCGGCGATGTGGAGGCGCGGGCGGCGGCGTGTGCGGGGCGGC
>NC_057806.1:423883037-423892583 GCF_018294505.1 Triticum aestivum | reverse complement strand
GAAGGAGGCAGCGCGCGGGGCTCCTCTGGCCCGAGGGGTCGGCGGGGAGGGCCGGCCCCGGGCCTCGCGGGCCGGCGGCGGCGGGGAAGTGGGCACGGGCGGCGGCCACTAGGCGGAGGACACGTGGCGGCGGATGGGGAGGCCGGACAATGTCCGTCGGCGGGGCAGATGTCCGGCGCGCGCGAGGACGAATGAATCTAGGGTTTTGGACGAGGAGATCCGGGATTTCGGAGGAGGGGCTATTTATAGGCATAAGTGGAGCTAGGAGAGTCCAAATGAGGTGCGGTTTTCGGCCACGCGATCGTGATCGAACGCTCTAGATGATGGAGCAGAGTTTGGTGGGTTTTGGGACAAATTGGAAGGGTTTGGGCTGCAACACACACGAGGCCTTTTCGGTCCCTCGGTTAACCGTTGGAGTATCAAACGAAGTCCAAATGATACGAAACTCGACAGGCGGTCTACCGGTAGTAAACCAAGGCCGCATGACAAGTCTCGGTCCAATCCGGAAATGTTTAATCCCCACACACAAAAGAAAGCTAGAAATGACCACCGGAGGAGAACGAAGCACCGGAATGCAAAACGGACAACGGGGAAAATGCTCGAATGCATGAGATGAACACGTATGCAAATGCAATGCACATGATGACATGATATGAGATGCATGAAAACGAAAACAACACATGGATACAAAGACCCGAACCCGAGAAATAAATATAACTTAACGCCGGAAACGACAAGAGTTGGAGTACAAATAGGGAAAGTTACATCCGGGGTGTTACAACACTCCACCACTATGAAAAGATCTCGTCCCGAGATCTAGGACTGAAAGAACTCCGGGTACTCAGAACGGAGGTGATCCTCGCGTTCCCAGGTAGCTTCATGGTCAAAATGGTGTGACCACTTGACTTTGAGAAATTTGATTGACTTGTTGCGAGTCTTGCGTTCAGTCTCTTCAAGAATAGCGACTGGGTGCTCACGATAAGAGAGATCTTCTTGGAGCTCAATGTCCTCGAAGTTGACGGTGCGGTCAGGAGTCTTGAAGCACTTTCGAAGCTGAGAGACATGGAACACATCATCAACATTTGCAAAGTTTGAAGGAAGCTCGAGTTGATAGGCGAGGTCGCCTCTCTTGCTGACAATCTTGAAAGGTCCCACGTATCTAGGGGCAAGCTTCCCTTTGATACCGAAGCGACGAGTACCTTTCATAGGAGAGACACGGAGGTAAACATGATCTCCGATCTCGAAAGCCAAATCACGGTGCTTACTATCATAGTAGCTCTTCTGGCGGGATTGGGCTGCTTTGAGGTTATCACGAATGACTTTGCACATTTCTTCTGCTTCTATGATTAAGTCATTACCCAGCAGCTAACGTTCACCGGTTTCAGACCAGTTGAGAGGGGTACGGCACTTCCTGCCATACAGAATTTCAAAAGGGGCCTTGCCCGAACTTGCTTGAAAACTGTTGTTATATGAGAATTCAGCATAAGGAAGACAATCCTCCCACTTCATGCCGAAGGAGATCACACAAGCCCTGAGCATATCTTCAAGAATCTGGTTGACATGCTCGACTTGACCGCTTGTTTGAGGATGGAAAGCTGTGCTGAAGCGGATCTTGGTGCCCATGGCCTTCTGAAAAGAATCCCAAAACTTGGAGGTAAAGATGCTGCCACGGTCTGAAGAGATCACTTGAGGAATACCGTGCAGAGAGACAATGCGAGAGGTATAGAGTTCCGCCAATTGAGCTGCAGTGATCGACTCTTTGATAGGCAGAAAGTGAGCCACTTTGGTGAGTTTGTCGATGACAACGAATATAGCATCATTGCCACGCTTGGACTTTGGAAACCCAGTCACGAAGTCCATTTCAATGTGGTCAAACTTCCATTCTGGAATGGCAAGAGGTTGGAGGAGACCTGCTGGCCTTTGGTGTTCTGCCTTCACTCTTCTGCAGACATCACATTCATTCACGAATTGAGCGATCTCGCGCTTCATTCGAGTCCACCAATAAGCTTGCTTAAGGTCCTGATACATCTTCGTGCTCCCAGGGTGGATCGAGAGGAGAGAGTTGTGAGCCTCGTTCATGATCACTTTACGGAGGTCACCTTTGGGCACAACAATACGATCCTCGAAGAAGAGAGTGTCCTTGTCATCAAGGCGGTAGCACTTGTACTTGGACTGACTCTTGGCAATCCCAATCTTCACCTTTTTCACCATAGCATCAAGAAGCTGGGCTTGGCGAATCTGGTCTTCTAAGGTAGGAGAGACTTGAAGGTTGGCGAGTAAACCTTGAGGAACAACTTGCAGATTAAGTTTGCGGAAAGCTTCACAAAGCTCGGGTTGATAAGGCTTGAGAATCAGACTGTTGCAGTAGGCCTTTCTGCTCAAAGCGTCAGCAATCACATTGGCCTTGCCTGGAGTATACTCAATACTCGGATTATACTCTTGAATCATTTCGACCCATCGAGTTTGCCTTAGGTTGAGATTAGGCTGAGTGAAGATGTACTTGAGACTCTTCTGATCAGTGAAAATGTCCACTTTTCTTCCCAATAGAAGATGTCTCCAAGTCAACAGAGCATGCACAACTGCCGCCAACTCGAGATCATGAGTGGGGTAGTTCTTCTCATTAGGCTTCAACTGGCGAGATGTATAAGCAACAACTTTCTTCTCTTGCATCAAAACTGCGCCAAGACCTTGGAGAGAGGCATCACAAAAGACCTCGTACGGCTTGGATTCATCAGGCGCAGTCAGAACTGGAGCAGTGATCAACTTCTCTTTCAAAGCGTTCAAAGCAATATCACACTCCGGAGACCAAACGTACTTGACGTGCTTCTGGAGAAGATTAGAGAGAGGCTTCGCGATCTTAGAAAAGTTTTCAACGAATCTTCGGCAATAGCTTGCGAGACTGAGAAAACTGCGGAGTTGCTTCACGTTCTGAGGAGGTTCCCAATTCACAATTGCAGACACCTTCTCAGGATTCACGGCAATGCCCTTGGCAGAGATGATATGACCAAGATAAAGAACCTCATCGAGCCAAAATTCACACTTGGAGAACTTGGCGTAGAACTGATGTTCTCTGAGCTTATCAAGAACCAAACGCAAGTGCTTGGCATGATCTTCCTTGTTCTTGGAGAAAACTAGAATGTCGTCGAGATAGACCAAAACGAAGTCATTGGTGTAGGCGTTGAAGATGAAATTCATCATGCGAGAGAACGTCGGCGGAGCGTTGGCGAGGCCAAAAGACATGACAGTGTATTCATATGAACCAAAGCTTGTTTTGAATGCTGTCTTGGGAATATCTTCTTCACGAATGCGAATCTGGTGATAACCCATACGGAGATCAAGCTTGGAGAATACTTGGGCACCTTTGAGTTGTTCGAACAGCTCATTGATGTTGGGAAGTGGGTATTTGTTCTTGATGGTCTTCTTGTTAACTGGACGGTAATCAACACAAAGTCGGTCCGTTCCATCCTTCTTCTTCATAAAAAGAACACCACAACCCCACGGAGAAGAACTAGGCCGGATAAGACCCATTCTTTCTTGCTCATCGAGTTGCTTCTTTAGCTCCTTCAACTCTTTAGGTTTGAGCTTGTAAGGACGTTTGCACAAAGGTTCCGTACCAGGCTCAAGATCAATAACGAATTCAACTGGCCGGTGCGGAGGCATTCCTGGGAGCTCTTCTGGAAAGACGTCTTGATATTCGCAAATGACTGGAATTTGAGAGATAGCATCTAATTCACCCTTCTCATTGAGAGAAAACAGACGGATGGTATTATCCCGAGCGGCAAAGATAATTACATCCTCAGACGAATGAGTTAATTGAATCTGCCTGGCTGCATAATCAAGCTGAGCCTTGTGCTTAGAAAGCCAATCCATCCCGAGAATAAGATCAATATCCGAGTTACCAAGAACCATTGGAGAAGCCAGAAACTTGAAATCACCCATCATGATAGAAATATCTGGAACCATCAAACTAGAACTCAGACGCTTAGCTGGAGAGACAACTTGCATAGCTCTAGGTAAAGCCTTAGTACTAAAATTGTCCTCCGATGCAAATGGGAATGACATGAAGGAATGCGATGCACCAGAGTCAAATAGTACTTTTGCCGGAATATCATTAACAGGAAGGTTACCCATGATGACATCTGAAGAATCCTCTGCCTGAGCTGCATTCATCAAGTTCACCTTGGCATGCTTGGGGTTATGCTTGACCACAGCTGTACTTGCCGATCTGACAGGAGGAGGAGGAGGAAGACACCTCTGGTTGAAACACTTGTTGGCATAGTGACCCTTCTGTTTGCACTTGTTGCACGTGACCTCTGAAAGCGGACGGTGATACGGAGCACTCGATCTTGGAGCTTGAGACGAAGTCTTGTTCTGAAAGCCTGGGTTGGGTGGGTGGGAAGAACCACTGCCACCTTTACTCTTCTGCTGATACGGCTGACGGAACGGAGGAGGAGGAAGCCAAAACTTCTGCTACTTGGCCACTTGAGTAGAGGAAGAAGGAGTAACATCTCTGACTCGCTTCCTGGAAGCATCACACCTCAACTGAGCAGCCTCTTGCTTCAGTGCCATGTTGTAGAACTCATCATATCTCAAGGGCTCAAAGAGGACAAGAGCAAGCTGAATATCTTCTCTGAGACCACCCCTGAACTGATATATCATGCTCTTCTCATCAGGCATGTCCTGCTTGGCAAAGCGGGCAAGCTTCTGGAACAACTTGTTGTAGTTATAGACAGACAAAGAGCCTTGCTTCAGATTGCGGAATTCCTCACGCTTGCTTTCAACCACGCTCTGCGGAATATGATGAGCTCGGAAATCTCGACGGAAATCATCCCAAGTGATAACACGTCCACCTCTGGAATCCTTGTACTGCTGGAACCATTCTGCAGCTTGATCTTTGAGTTGGAAGGAAGCGAACTTGACAAAGTCCTCAGGCCTGACGTTACTGCACTCGAAATGCTTACACAGATCCACAAGCCAATCGTCAGCATCGGTTGCCTCAACACAATTGCAAAAAGTCTTTGGCCCGTTAGCAAGGAACTGGTTGAGTGTAGCAAAGTGACTCTGGTTGCTGCCTTGATTCCCTTGACTGCCTTGATTGCGCTCTTGGAGAATTTGCATGATCAGTTGTGTGTTTGCATTGGTTGCGGCCATCACAGCTTGCCATGCCTATGGAGAAGGTGGAGGCAGTGGCGGATCTTGATTCTGGTTCTGACTGGTGCTCTTAGCGGGAGCCATCCTGAAGAGGTTGACCACCGTTAGCACATAGACAGACAAATGAAGGTGAAACCAACGGAATGAAAATTGCAACATATAGTCTTCACATCCGAACAAAATGAATGAATGCATTCCTCTTCAAATGGTCACATATCCATAAATTGAGAAGCCACGTAGAATTAAGGTAGAGAAATAAATCAACAAGGTACGGATCAAGAACGAATAATCGATAAGAAATCCCAATCTCAAACCAATATCCGTGGAAGAAGAACTAGAGCTACTAGAATTCCCACCTATGAAACTCCCGAACCTTTCCGGTTATGCAATCAGGTGTTGGGGATACAGGGGAAGCATAATATCTCACCCAAACTAGCAAATCCTACATCCAGCTGTATCCATCCTTCAACACATAACCAAGAAAACTTCGAAAACCATCTACCTCAACCTTCGAAAAGCATCCGTTATACAAGTTATGGCGATACTCCCGAACTCCCGCCCCAGTACTGGGTGGCGTCGAGGTTATCTCACCCACGAACTGCATAAAAGAGATTTTCGATGTCGGCGAACATATCTCAAGTATTCCAGAATTGCAACGATAAAATTATGATGACAACACCTCAGAGCTCAACTCCCCGGGACACTTCCACTAAACCCCTGACAGGAGGCACCAAGTCAATGTTCTCATCATAAGCCATCGGAACGATTCCAAGATACTCGCGTGATCCTAAAAAAATTTAGTGAAATTTGAGAAGAGAAGAGTCAAAACTCTACGTCGGGATGCCTTACCAGAGAGACTAGGAAGTAAAAAGAATTCCTAATCTCTCCGATATATAGTTCCTAAAGACTCAAAACATTTTTCTAGACACAACTCGGCTGCTAAAAACGATCAAGCAATGGGGCTCCTAAGGTCGGGGAAGGCTCTGATACCAACTTGTAACGCCCTCGATGCGGCTATAGCTCCCACGTGTCGAGGCATGACTTAGAGACATAACCGCATTGAAAGCAATGTCGCAAGTCAGGCAATCATTACAACATCCCATGTAATATATAATAAAAGGGGGAGATACATAGTTGGCTTACACTCGCCACGTCACTTCAGAGTACATAAATAACATGCATCATACAAACACTCATGGCCCGACTACGGCGCCAAAATGGAAAATAACCCAACATGCGACAAGGCCCTGAATCGAACCCCAACTAGGCACCACTACTGATCATCGGGAAAGGAAACATAATAACACTGAGAGTCCTCGTCGAACTCCCACTTGAGCTCGTACTCATCACCTGGAGCGGTATCACCTGGACCTGCATCTGGAGTTATAGTATCTGTGAGCCACAGGGACTCAGCAATCTCGCACCCTCGCGATCAAGACTATTTAAGCTTGTAGGAAGGGTAAGGCAAATATAAGTGGAGCTGTAGCAAGCGACTAGCATATATGGTGGCTAACTTATTCGCAAAAGAGAGCGAGAAGAGGAGGCAAAGCACGAGCGAGAATCTAGAGGAACAACCTGCGCAAGCATTACTCCAACACCGTGTCCACTTCTCGGACTCCGCCGAGAAGAGGCCATCACGGTAACACACACAGTTGATACATTTTCGTTAATTAAGGTTCAAGTTATCTACAACCGGACATTAACAAATTTCCATCTGCCCATAACCGCGGGCACGGCTTTCGAAAGTTCAATCCCTGCAGGGGAGTCCCAACTTAGCCCATGACAAGCTCTCACGGTCAACAAAGAAATAGACCTCCTCCCAAGATGTTCCGATCAAACTCGGTATCTCGGTAACTCAAGACACTTCGACAGGTTAAAACAAGACCAGCAACACCGTCTGAATGTGCCGACAAATCCCGATAGGAGCTGCACATATCTCTTTCTCAGGGCACACTCTGATGAGACTAGCTATGAGTAAAACCAACCCTCAAGTTTCCTAGAGGTGGCCCCGCAGGCAGCTCAGTTCGGACCAACACTCAGAGGGAGCACTGGCCCGTGGGGGGCTAAAATAAGATGACCCTTGAGTCTGTAGAACCCAAGGGAAAGAAAAGGCTAGGTGGCAAATGGTAAAACCAAGGTTGGGCATTGCTGGAAAAGCTTTAATCAAGGCGAAATATCAAGGGGTTCCCATTATAACCCAACCGCGTAAGGAACGCAAAATCCGGGAACATAACACCGATATGACGGAAACTAGGGCGGCAAGAGTGGAACAAAACACTAGGCGAGAGGCCGAGCCTTCCACCCTTTACCAAGTATATAGATGCATTAAGATAACATGGCAATATAATGATATCCCAACAAGTAAATAAATGATGTTCCAACAAGGAACGGCCTCTAATCTTCACCTGCAACTAGCAACGCTATAAGAGGGGCTGAGCAAAGCGGTAACATAGCCAATCAACGGTTTGCTAGGACATGGTGGGTTAGAGATTTGACATGGCAATTGGGAGGCTGGCAAGCAAAAGGTAGGCATCATAGCATTGGCATAGCAAGAGCGAGCAAACTAGCATAGCAAAGATAGTAGTGATTTCAAGGGTATGATCATCTTGCCTGCAGAGTTGTCAGAGTTGACTGGATCCTCACAAGCAAACTCAACGGGCTCCTCGGTAGCGAACTCGTATCCCGGCTCTACCCAAACAAGACAAATAAGCAACAAGGATACAATCAACCACGTGCAAGACCAAGCAATATGATGACATGAAGATATGCTATGCGGGATGTGATGCAGGATGCAAAATGCAAGATATGACAGGAAATGCATGAATCTGGCCTCAACTTGGAATTCCAAGGGTGCCACTAGAAAGATGAGATGAAATCGCTTGAAAACGATATAAAGATCATCGGAATCGGAGTTACGATTTGGAAATGGCAAGCGTTTTAAGAATGACACCGGTCTGCGATTTACAGCAAGTAGGCATCTAAATGCAACGAAATGAACATGCTACAGCCACCAAACATGACAACAAAATACATGGCAGGGATGCACACAAGATGCTTAACAAAAGACTAGCACTAAGCTACGGCCAATTCATCCATTATGAGGTTCAAACAAGCATGGCAAAAACGCAAATGCAAAACAGATTCCAGACTTAGTGAAATTAACACTTGTCTGAAATTCCAGATCACGAAGCCCTCTTCGGAGCAGCAAAACAACATGACACATGACCTGACTAAGACAAGTAAGAACATGGAATGGAGCTACACAACAGGCTTAACAAAAGACCCAAAGTGACCTGAGGCCAAAAGGGTTCACAAAATATATTAACGGGCACACGAACATAGCAAAAACATAATCAGTTTTCAGACTTAGTGAAAACTGAGACATGCTGAAACATAACTCACGAAGGCATGTAAACGAGCTCGATGCACTCACCACAGTGCAAGTCATGGAAAGGCAGGCATACATCTATTAAGAAGGCACAAAATACAAGCTATACATGGCAAGAACAATGGCATAGCATGCACGGATCAACTACAATAATATCGGCAAAATTGCAAACGAGTTGACGATCTTCCCAGATTCACAACGAAGCAAAAGTAGAGCTCGATTGACTCAAGCTAGGGTGCTCCATAATTTCCAATAAATACATGGATGGATATAGCATAACATGGTTAACAAAACTTTCTTACTGATCATCCTCAAAAGAGGCACGGATCACTAGGAAACAAGCTGAACATATGGCATCATGAACTAAAATAATCCCAGACTTAGTGAAAACAACTAAGTCCCTGAAAACAGATTTCCCGGGTGCCTCACTTTGCAAGCTTGCACAAGTCACCACACACATCCTAAAAATGCATGGGTTGCACCTCTGGAAAGAAGACAAAATCCTTAACAAAACATATGAAGGACTCACAGGCATAGCATGCACACAATAATCTTGGCAAAAATGACAAAAGTCTAAGATGAACTAGCAGATCTGACAATTAACTCACGAAGCCCCCTTCTAACAGAATTTCGGGCATCAAGATGATCTCAAATGAAAATAACGCAATGTAATGAAATGATGTACTCGTCGAGGCGAACATTTTGATATACTATATGTCCAAATCGGAGCTACGGATGCAAAGTTACAGCAGGTCAAAGTAGACATAAAAATTAGGGTTCGGAGGAGAAAGTCAACCGGGATATTTTTCAGACCCAGATCCAGATCGGGCACGGGAATCGAGGCACGCCGGAGAGCACTGTAGCTGGCCGGAGTTTGAGCTCTCGCCGGAGTTCGTGGTTGCCGGCGTCGGAGAGGAAGAAGAGGAGACCGTGGCGGTGGTGCAGCTCGGCGGAGGAGGCGGCTTGGACGGGGGCGGCACCGGCGATGTGGAGGCGCGGGCGGAGGC
>NC_057806.1:423860642-423882603 GCF_018294505.1 Triticum aestivum | reverse complement strand
GGGCTCCTTTGGCCCGAGGGGTCGGCGGGGAGGGCCGGCCCCGGGCCTCGCGGGCCGGCAGCGGCGGGGAAGTGGGCACGGGCGGCGGCCACTAGGCGGAGGACATGTGGCGGCGGACGGGGAGGCCGGACAATGTCCGTCGGCGGTGCAGATGTCCGGCGCGCACGAGGATGAATGAATTTAGGGTTTTGGACGAGGAGATCCGGGATTTCGAAGGAGGGGCTATTTATAGGCATAAGTGGAGCTAGGAGAGTCCAAATGAGGTGCGGTTTTCGGCCACGCGATCGTGATCAAACGCTCTAGATGATGGAGCAGAGTTTGGTGGGTTTTGGGCTAAATTGGAGGGGTGTTGGGCTGCAACACACACGAGGCCTTTTCGGTCCCTCGGTTAACCGTTGGAGTATCAAAACGAAGTCCAAATGATATGAAACTTGACAGGCGGTCTACCGGTAGTAAACCAAGGCCGCATGACAAGTCTCGGTCCAATCCGGAAATGTTTAATCCCCACACACGAAAGAAAGCTAGAAATGACCACCGGAGGAGAACGAAGCGCCGGAATGCAAAACGGACAACGGGGAAAATGCTCGAATGCATGAGATGAACACGTATGCAAATGCAATGCACATGATGACATGATATGAGATGCATGAAAACAAAAACAACACACGGAGACAAAGACCCGAACCCGAGAAATAAATATAACTTAACCCGGAAACGGCAAGAGTTGGAGTACAAATAGGGAAAGTTACATCCGGGGTGTTACAGTTTAACACCAATATAAATAAAGAATGAGTTCATTACAGTACCTTGAAGTGGTCTTTTTTTTCGCTAACGGAGCTTACGAGATTTTCTACTTTAAGTTTTGTGTTGTGAAGTTTTCAAGTTTTGGGTAAGGATTTGATGGATTATGGAACAAGGAGTGGCAAGAGCCTAAGCTTGGCGATGCCCATGGCACCCCCAAGATAATCTAAGGACACCAAAAATCCAAAGCTTGGGGATGCCCTGGAAGGCATCCCCTCTTTCGTCTACTTCCATAGGTAACTTTACTTGGAGCTCTATTTTTATTCACCACATGATATGTGTTTTGCTTGGAGCGTCTTGTATGATTTGAGTCTTTGCTTTTTAGTTTACCATAATCATCTTTTCTGTACACACTTTTTGAGAGAGACACACATGATTCGAAAATTATTAAAATACTCTATGTGCTTCACTTATATCTTTTGAGTTATATAGTTTTGCTCTAGTACTTCACTTATATCTCTTAGAGCACGGTGGTGGATTTGTTTTATAGAAACTATTGATCTCTCATGCTTCACTTAGATTATTTTGAGATAAATAGCATGGTAATTTGCTTAAATAATCCTAATATGCTAGGTATTTAAGATTAGTAAAAACTTTCTTATGAGCGTTTTGAATACTAAGAGAAGTTTGATACTTGATGATTGTTTGAAGATATGGAGGTAGTGATATTAAAGTTGTGCTAGTTGAGTAGTTGTGAATTTGAGAAATACTTGTGTTGAAGTTTGCAAGTCCCGTAGCATGCATGTATGGTAAACATTATGTAACAAATTTGAAACATGAGGTGTTCTGTGATTGTTTTCCTTATGAGTTGCGGTCGGGGACGAGCGATGGTCTTTTCCTATCAATCTATCCCCCTAGGAGCATGCGCGTAGTGCTTGGTTTTTGATGACTTGTAGATTTTTTGCAATAAGTATGTGAGTTATTTATGACTAATGTTGAGTCCATGGATATACACACTCTCACCCTTCCATCATTGCTAGCCTCTTCGGTACCGTGCATTGCCCTTTCTCACATTGAGAATTGGTGCAAACTTCGCCGGTGCATCCAAACCCCGTGATATGATACGCTCTTTCACACATAAACCTCCTTATATCATCCTCAAAACAGCCACCATGCCTACCTATTATGGCATTTCCATAGCCATTCCGAGATATATTGCCATGCAACTTTTCACCATTTCATTTATCATGACACATTCATCATTAGCATGATCATGTAGTTGACATAGTATTTGTGGCAAAGCCACCATTCATAATTATTTCATACATGTCACTCTTTGTTTATTGCATATCCCGGTACACCGCCAGAGGCATTCATATAGAGTCATATTTTGTTCTAGCATCGAGTTGTAATCATTGAGTTGTAAATAAATAGAGTCAACTTTCCACCATTCACTTGATGTATGTTTCAGTGATCAACTTGCGGGTTCCGCCCATGAACCTATGCATAGGGGTTGGCACACGTTTTCGTCGTGATTCTTCGGTAGAAACTTTGGGGCACTCTTTAAGGTTCTATGTGTTGGTTGAATAGATGAATCTGAGATTGTGTGATGCATATCGTATAATCATACCCACGGATACTTGAGGTGACATTAGGGTTTTGGTTGATTTGTGTCTTAAGGTGTTATTCTAGTACGAACTCTAGGGCTGTTTGTGACACTTATATGAATAGCCCAATGGATTGATTGGAATGAATAACTTTGAGGTGGTTTCGTACCCTACCATAATCTCTTCGTTTGTTCTCCGCTATTAGTGACTTTGGAGTGACTCTTTGTTGCATGTTGAGGGATAGTTATGTGATCCAATTATGTTATTATTGTTGAGAGGACTTGCACTAGTGAAAGTATGAACCCTAGGCCTTGTTTCAACGCATTGCAATACCGTTTACGCTCACTTTTATCATTAGTTACCTTGCTGTGTTTATATTTTCAGATTACAAAAACCTTTATCTACCATCCATATACCACTTGTATCACCATCTCTTCGCCGAACTAGTGCACATATACAATTTACCATTGTATTGGGTGTGTTGGGGACACAAGAGACTCTTTGTTATTTGGTTGCAGGGTTGCTTGAGAGAGACCATCTTCATCCTACGCCTCCTACGGATTGATAAATCTTAGGTAATCCACTTGAGGGAAATTTGCTACTGTCCTACAAACCTCTGCACTTGGAGGCCCAACAATATCTACAAGAAGAAGGTTGTGTAGTAGACATCACTACTATCCTTTTTTCCACACTTGTGCTTCAAAGTAGCACCATGATCTTCATGATAGAGAGTCTCTTCTTTTGTCACTTCCATATACTAGTGGGAATTTTTCATTATAGAACTTGGCTTGTATATTCCAACAATGGGCCTCCTCAAGTGTCCTAGGTCTTCGTGAGCAACCAAGTTGGATGCACACCCACTAGTTTCTTTTGTTGAGCTTTCATACATTTATAGCTCTAGTGCATCCGTTGCATGGCAATCCCTACTCCTTGCATTAACATCAACCGATGGGCATCTCCATAGCTCATTGTTTAGCCTCGTTGATGTGAGACTTTCTCTTTTTTTGTCTTCTCCACATAACCCCCATCATTATACTCTATTCCACCCATAGTGCTCATGTATTGCATGAAGGTTTATAAAGTTGAGATTACTAAAGTATGAAACAATTGCTTGGCTTGTCAGCGGGGTTGTGCATGATGAGAGCATTCTTGTGTGACGAAAATGGAGCATGACTAAACTATATGATTTTGTAGGGATGAACTTTATTTGGCCATGCTATTTTGAGAAGACATAATTTCTTAGTTAGTATGCTTGAAGTATTATTATTTCTATGTCAACATTAAACGTTTGTCTTGAATCTTTCGGATCTGAATATTCATGCCACAATTAAGAAGAATTACATTGAAATTATGCCTAGTAGCATTCCACATCAAACATTCTGTTTTTAACATTTACCTACTCGAGGACGAGCAGGAATTAAGCTTGGGGATGCTTGATACGTCTCCAACGTACCTATAATTTTTGATTGCCCCATGCTACATTATCTTCTGTTTTGGACATTATTGGGCTTTATTTTCCACTTTCATATTATTTTTGGGACTAACCTACTAACCGGAGGCCCAGCCCAAAATTGTTGTTTTTTGCCTATTTTAGGGTTTCAAAGAAAAGGAATATCAAACAGAGTCCAAATGGAATGAAACCTTCGGGAACGTCATTTTTGGAATGAATAAGATCCAGGAGACTTGGACCCTACGTCAAGCAACCAACAGGGAAGCCACGAGGTAGGGGGGCGCGCCTACCCCCCAGGCGCGCCCTGCACCCTCGTGGGCCCCCTATTGCTCCACCGACGTACTTCTTCCTCCTATATATACCTACGTACCCCCAAACGATCAGATACGGAGCCGAAACCCTAATTCCACCGCCATAACTTTCTGTATCCACGAGATCCCATCTTGGGGCCTGTTCCGGAGCTCCGCCGGAGGGGGCATCGATCACGGAGGGCTTCTACATCAACACCATAGCCTCTCCGATGAAGTGTGAGTAGTTTACCTTAGACCTTCGGGTCCATAGTTATTAGCTAGATGGCTTCTTCTCTCTTTTTGGATCTCAATACAAAGTTATCCCCCTCTCTTGTGGAGATCTATTTGATGTAATCTTCTTTTGTGGTGTGTTTGTTGAGATCGATGAATTGTGGCTTTATGATCAAGTTTATCTATGAACAATATTTGAATCTTCTCTGAATTCTTTTACGTATGATTGGTTATCTTTGCAAGTCTCTTTGAATTATCAGTTTGGTTTGGCCTACTAGATTGATCTTTCTTGCAATGGGAGAAGTGCTTAGCTTTGGGTTCAATCTTGCGGTGTCCTTTCCCAGTGACAGTAGAGGCAGCAAGGCACATATTGTATTGTTTCCATCGAGGATTACAAGATGGGGTTTTCATCATATTGCATGAGTTTATCCCTCTACATCATGTCATCTTCCTTAAGGCGTTACTCTGTTCTTATGAACTTAATACTATAGATGCATGCTGGATAGCGGTCGATGTGTGGAGTAATAGTAGTAGATGCAGGAAGGAGTCGGTCTACTTTTCTCGGACGTGATGCCTATATACATGATCATACCTAGATATTCTCATAATTATGCTCAATTCTGTCAATTGCTCAATAGTAATTTGTTCACCCACCGTAAAATACCTATGCTCTTGAGAAAAGCCACTAGTGAAACCTATGGCCCCCGGGTCTATCTTCATCATATTAATCTTCCAATACTTAGTTATTTTCATTCTTTTATTTTACTTTGCATCTTTATCATAAAAATACCAAAAATATTATCTTATCATATCTATCAGATCTCACTCTCGTAAGTGACCGTGTAGGGATTGACAACCCCTTATTGCGTTGGTTGCGAGGATTTATTTGTTTTGTGCAGGTGCGAGGGACTCACGCGTAGCCTCCTACTGGATTGATACCTTGGTTCTTAAAAAGTGAGGGAAATACTTACGCTACTTTGCTGCATCACCCTTTCCTCTTCAAGGTAAAACCAACGCAGTGCTTAAGAGGTAGCACTTCTCAAAAGTAGGAGTTGACAAAGTATTAGCCCAAGTAAATTTTCTACCCGAAAGCTCTATCTCTCTCAGATTCAAGCTTTCAATAATAGTATTAAACATGAACGACCACCTGCCGTCCAAATTAGTGTTTTTCTTTTCCTCTCCTTCTAATAATATTGAAGTCACCCCAACTAAGATTGGAAGCTACTCAGAACCACAAATACAGACAAGATCCGCCAAGAAATTTGATTTGAGTTCTGACTGCGCAGGCCCATATACCACCATCAGTGCCCAATTAAACTCATCGGCCTTCGATCTAACCCGAAACTTGACGGCGAAATCTCCCATAACCACACTTCGGACTTCCAACGTCACACATCTAACCCCAAGTAAGATCCCACCTGATCTTCCTCTCGCGGGAAGGCAGCGCCAATCAAAATCGACACCTTTCGATAAAGTATTTAGGAACTGTGGTGCGAAATTACCCCTTCCTGTTTCTGAAAGGGCGATAAAGTCCAACCTATGTTAAATCGAAGCATCTGCTAGAAATCTTCTTTTAGCCAAGTCTCTTAGACCTCTGCTATTCCAAAAAATCCCTCTCATAATTCATCATGAATTTTTTTGGTCATACGGTTCCTAGCACTTCTACGCACCGCTGAAGCTGGATAAATCTTTCGCCTCCACTTATGTTTAGGCTTGTTTTGGTCCTCCACCCGGTCCTCACAACCGGGCTCCATGGACCTAACACTCCGATCCTCGATGGGTGCAACATCCCCTAGGGGTATCGAATCGTCATCCTCCTCTGACTCGGGGAGGGATGGGGCAATATCTGCACAGAAAGTGTCTAGCACTCTGACTCCCAAAGCATCAATGTCCGAATCGTTCATAGGTTTTACCGCTGCTAGGTTACGAATCAGTTCTAAAGCACGTCCCGCTTCAAGATCCAGGATATCATTAACGGATTTAGAGATTTCACTATCATCATTATTACCTAGTGAAACTCCTAACTGATTTGCATTATGAATAATCTCATCATTAGAAAAATGCAGAATGGAATTGGAGGTGTTGACCAACATACCAGTAGTGATCTCAATATCACGAAGCTTGGCCGCCCGCTTGGCGCACCTCAGCTGCATGTCATCAACATCCGGCCGGTCCTGGAGACGGCCACTCATCCGTTGCCCCGCAGAAACGGGATCCGGAATACCTCCAAACGTGATGACCTCCTCCCGGGTGGCCCTGTTTTGGGTAGGACCTCCAGCCTCACCCCCAACGCACGGCGAGGCTGCAACACCCGAAGAGGCACCACGATCCGCCGCAAGCACCGGCGGGGTCCCCAATGCCCATGGCGAGCGCGGGGGAAGAGAAAACTGGGCCACCTGCCCACGCTCCCCGCCTGACCTGGCCCTCTGACTAGAAGGAGACACGGCCCACACCGCCGTCATCCCCTCCACAGACGAACGAGGTGAAGTGAGCGCGGGAGCCGCCTGCCCCCGCTCCCCACCCGACCCAGCCCTCAGGCAAGGAGGCGTCGCGACCACCACGGCCGGCGACGGCTGGAGCAGCCCCTGCAACCGAGCAGGAGACGGCCGGCTCGCAGGGCCCAAGGAAGCCTCAGGCTCGGCCGCCCTGACCAGTATAGGAGAAGAGGGAGGCGAGGCCACCTGCCTGGGTCCCCTCCCAAACCAATCACGTCGCCAGTCGGCAACACAGAGCCCTCCGCCGTCGTCTTCATCAGTGGGGAAACATCAAAAGGAGTAGGAGAAGGAGGGGCCACCTGCCCATGATCCTCCCCTCCCTCAACCGAAGTCATCATAGTAACCGTCGCCTCCAGGCTCCCATCCAGAGAGGCAGCAGCCACTGCAAAGTCTAGAGGAGGGAGCGAGTGTTCTATCACGTCCTCAGACTTCACGCGATTGCTCCACAACCTAGGAGGAACAAAGCTGGCTCAAAAGAACCGAATCTCAGCGTACTCATCGGCACTGTAGCTGAAGACGCAGCCCCAGTCCCGGGCGTCTGTGAGGTGGAACCCGGACCGTTGGACGTGAGGTCCAAATTGACATCATTAACTCAGGCCATCAACATCAACTTGTGGTAGGGTTTTCTTCTTGCATTATTTTGCCTCTATTATTTCTTAGGATAAGACAGGCTTTTGTATATGCTCCTGGTTATTTATTTATTTTGGCCGGAATTAACTGAGGATGTCACTTTCACTTTCACTTTCACTTTCACTTGTCAACGATTCATAATGTTGGACCAACTATTTGAAAGTGAAAGTGGCATCCTTTTCAAGTAGACCCATTCATTTGCACACATCTTTGAACAAGAAACCCGGCCATAATCCAAACCAAACTTTTGCAGGTTTGCCACTATCATGAAGAAAAGAAAGACACACGTCCACAGTTCTAAACAAACGATGTGACACCGTATCACATCTCAATAGTATGTACATATAAATACCTTCTATCTCTACAATCCTAACTGCCTCCCCTATTATACTCTTGAACCACTAAGCCCCTCTTTCCCGGTGGTAACTCAACGTCCTCTGTTGCCGCCGCAACGTACCGGTGAACCCGGCAACATGCCCGTGGTCACCATGGAGCACAATGCCACCATGGATTGCCGACTCGGGGTATTTTTGTCGATGTCTGTCCTGATGGTTCTGGTGATGGTGTTGGTGCTTTTCCTCAACCTCCACCTTCATGTCCATCACCTTGTCCTCTTCAACGACAATGGTGAACACAAACGGTCCCACTGGAAAGAAGTCTTCCATGCCTACTACGGGCTCCAATGCCTTGACGACCTCCCTCATGGATGGTCTTGACTTGGGGTTTTGGCTCAGACACTTGTACGCCACCAATGCAGCCACCTCAGCACCCTTGCACGAGTATTGGCAGTCGAGGGTCGAGTCCATCACCTGGTACAATTTGTCTGATCGTTTGAGGTACGGTCTAGCCCAATCCACTAGGTTTTGCTCTCTTGGTCGTCGTGCACGGTCCACGGATTGTCGTCCCGAGAGGAGCTCCAGAAGCACCACACCGAAGCTATAGACATCGCTTTTGGCGGTTAAGTGGCCCGTCATGATGTACTCAGGCGCTGCGTACCCGTGTGTCCCCATTACACGTGTTGTCACGTGTGTTGCGTCGCCTTGAGGTCCATCCTTGGCCAGCCCAAAGTCTGACAATTTAGTGTTGTAGTCCTGAAATAATAGAAGTTCAAATTTGGTTAGGTGAAACGTCTGGCCAGCCCAAAGATAAGATGAAATAAGAATATTACTGTTTATATGCCTCTAATTTGCAGGTTATTTATTTGTGTAAGCTGGACAGTGATGGTTAAATATGTTTTAATTAGGTGTGTGATGTGGGGGTCAGACAGACTGGATTTCTCAAGCCTGATATGCATCCAAGAACCTTCCTAGTTCTGGTCACGTCAGTGCTGTCTGTGCCATCTAAGACCAGAAATTTTCAAAATGAAATGAGGATTCTAAAAGCATTTTATATTTTCTAAAGTAAAATATTTTGTGGCAAAATAATTTGTGTCAGCCTGGAACTTGGAAGGGACCCAGGCTTATCCTTTTTTCTGTTGGACGTTACAGAAATTATTCAGTCATGGCAGGTGACGTGTTGTCCCCAAATGATGGTGACATTTCAGTTTAGTGTTGGAACTGAAAAAGCCTGAATATTGCGGGTGGCTTACCGAGTCGAGCAAGATGTTGGAGGCTTTGAAATCGCGGTAGATCACCGGCGGGTCGGCACCATGGAGGAAGGCGAGGCCCTTTGCCGCGCCGACGGCGATCTTCATCCTTGTCACCCATGGTAGAGAGCCATTGATGCTACCTGAAGACAGTAGGATATTTCAGGTCAGCTACATGCTGCACGTTGATCAACAGACCAAGACCAATAAGTTTGCACCAACAATCCAGTACTAATCTAATTTTAAAAGAGATATGTTCGTTTGCAAGGCGCATAACTGCTCTCTTATCCCCTTGACTTGACAAAAAGGAAACAGAGAATAAAGGCAGGGAACAGAAGCAGATCATCGCTCATGTACTTTTAATTAATTTAACAAATTTGTTGAACTTGTTGGCCTCAGCAACTCACCTTTGAAGAGGTGCTTCTCCAAGCTCCCGGCGCTCATGAACTCGTACACCAGCATCCGGTGTTCGTTCTCGTAGCAGTAGCCGATGAGTTTCACCAGGTTCTTGTGCCTCAGTTGCCCGAGAAAGAAAACTTCAGCCTGGAACAACATGCAAAATATTCCGTCGTCAGTTGGCATCGTGGGCTAATCACCAAGCATTTGATCGACCTTGCACATTCGTGGTCGACAATGAGGCTCTGTTGGCACTCACCAGCCACTCTTGGTGTCCCTGCGTGCCGCACTCCAGGTCGAGGTACTTGACGGCGACGGGCTGCGCGGCCAGCCCGGGGCGGAGGTTGTCGTCGACGGCGCCCTTGTAGACCGGGCCGAACCCGCCGCAGCCGAGGTAGTTGGCGCGCGAGAAGCTCGCCGTCGCCGCGCGGAGCTCGGCGTACGTGAAGGCGTGCAGGTTCGAGCCGGACAGCGTCAGCGACAGCTCCTCCGGTGACAGCGTCCCCGACGAGCTCAGGTTCTTCAGCGGCGATCTCGGGCTGCCCTTATTGCCCCTCCGCGACTCGCAGCGGTCGTCGCCGTCCACGGCTGCCCCGCGGACGCAGCAAGAGAAAGGGTTCCAAGATTGCGCGGCCATGGCGACCTACCAATGCTGAAGGCAACCGAGCAACAGATCAAGGAATGTTCCCGGGAGCTGTGGATGCAGGGGAGCTGCGTTGTGGTGTTTAAGGAGAAAGGTGAGACCTGCCTGAGGAGACAGTTGAGACCTGAGAGGCTGGGCCTTTATATAAGGATGTGTTTGGTTCAGAGGCTATCCCTCGGGGGACAGGGATATCCCCTTTTTAAATGGTTGCCACCCGTTTGGTTTGAGGGATAGAAGGGATAAGGATAGCCATTATTCCTGGAATATTCCCTAAAACGGGGGATGTGCGGAGCCGCCGAAATCTCGCGGGCGAAGCCAGCCACCCTTCTCGTCTCACGCCCGAAGCGTTTTTCTCTCGCTCTCACCCCTCTCTGGAACAGAAAACACTCCTGGAAACATTATCCTCTCGATTCGCTGGTGAGCGACCACGCTGGTGAATCGTACAAGTGGAATGGTCGAGCCATGAGCGGCGGCGGCGGCCGCGCTGCCATGGTCGGACCCAGATAGGCACACGCCTGCGGCCCCCACCCGTGCCCCGCCAAATGGGAGCGCGCCGCCGGTGACTTACGATGCAGAGTGGCGGCGGCGGCGGCTTCAGTGCCTCTGTCTTTGGGTACGTGATGCCGGTTTTATTCGATCTTTGGGTACGTGATGCTGGTTTTATTCGATCTTGATATGCGCCTCTGTTCTCGATCTGTTTCTGGTGGGCGCAACAACTTCGATTTGATCTGGCGGGTGGCACCAGTTGCATCAGGAGAAAATGAGGAGAGAAAGTGGTACGAGCAGGAGATGGCTGATGAGCTCAAGCTCTTCTACACGTTCAACTAGTAAACCTCAATTTGTACAGGGCATTCGTGTACCAATTTGCATTCTCTGCTCTGAATGTGCACTGTTCTTTCTGTCATCTGATAGGTTCTGAGAATCGGCGAAGATGCAGACCACAGATGGATCAGTTCACCTATCACCAGTACTTGATACAAAGATTGTTGTGGTTGTGCACTAGTGTCTTCGATATGGAATTATTCGATTAAAATAATGCATGGTCATCGCAGGAATTTTTTAGTTATCACCACAACGTATCCATCCCTCAGTCTCTCAAACCAAACACTTAAAATGGCTATCTCTAACCATCCCACCCAACCAAACAAAAAAAGGGTTATCCCTAGCCAGGTGGTTGGGGATACCCTCAACCACCCAAACTTATCCCGGGAACCAAACACATCCTAAGGTGTGGATGGTGGGTGGTGGGTGGTGGGCACTCCACTGGTTCGTTGGCTGCCAGAGGGGTGATGGGTTCGTTGTCTGCCGGAAAACAAAACCACGGCTGATGTGATTGCCGCCAACAGCGGAAGAAGGGAAGCAAAATACTGCTCTGCACTTGTAGCGCACTGTGGGAAGGATTTCTCAATTCTTTTTCTTTCACAAGGGGAAATGATTTCGCAATTTTAATCCACTGGAGACCAAACACATTATTCTCCGAAACCAAATGACGGTTCCACGATTTGTGCTCTGTTGTATTCCAGAACATCACACAATACTAGGAGTATTAGGTTGTATCGCTTTCCTTATTGAAGGTTTTACTGCTCTTTTAGCGCATGCACGTGCAGGAGTTGGACAGGCTTCTCTGTTTTAGTATTTTCTTTTCTTTAGTTCTTGGTCAGTTTGTACTCCCTCCCTATCATAATATATGACATTTCAGCACTTCAATTTGAGCTGCTAAAAGAGGCAGTACGTATTACTGTTTAATTTAATGAAAAATACCGTAGGATGATTGTTCTATCATTTGTGCTTGAGAAAAAATGGTACTGAAGCCAAGTTACATCCACCAGACACTTTCGTGTGCATCACCAACACAATCACATCAACTAATATGATCTACGATCTAATATATGCCGCACTACTCAAGACCCACTCAACGTGGGAAGAAGGCCATAAGGCCCCCTTTCAACAAGCCTGCAGAACTCCAAACACTTCCCTCCTGCTTAATTTTCCTCAACACTGATGAATTTTAGCGTCTTATATAGCTAAAACTATGTATTTCGAATACCTTCTTTCATTATAAGATCATCTCGGCCGGCCATCTTGTCAGCTAGATTGGTCTCATGAGTCATGACTCTCTGCCAATTCTTCAAGTGTATGACCCACCTCACATGTTCTAGGACTCCCTCCCAATTGTGACCTCGATGGTTGAATTGTATATTTTCTTTTAGGAAAAATTGAATTTGATACCGAGCCTAAACGAGATGTTTTTCTTTGTACTGATACTTAGTGATATGTGGAAGTGATGTAAGTTAACAAGAAAATACATATAACATTATGTGGAACTTTTGGAAAGAGGGTAACCTCTGCATTTTTAAGCATGAGGGCTTTAAGCCATGGATGTCAAAAGACCTTCATTACCTTAGCGGACATCAGTTTGCTCTATTTGTCATTTTGATAGGCAGTTGATAACAATTTAGGTTTGAACCCCCATAGAATAATCGCCGTGAGTTTGACTTAGCAACGGTGTGATATTGTTTATAATCTTTTTTACATTTTAGAGTATCATTTTTATCAGCTTATATCTAAGTTGTTAACATTTTATTGTGTCTAAATCAATTTTAAAGAGTGCTACCCCGGTTCAGTGGGAAGTACACCTTGGTCTCAGAATAGACTTAGACATAAAAACAAATCTTAAACGACTTACGATTAGCAAGAACGTATCATATTTGTAATGCGCGTCGCCTCTGGCGCACGGGGGAAACCCTAACCGCCCCGCCAGCCGCTCCTCCCCCGCTTCGCCGCCGCCGGAGGGGACACCGGCGAAGCCCGCGTGGTGCCCAGGGAAGGTGGCGGCGGGGCGTCCTCGTTGTTCTCGCACATATCTCGCGGCGGTCGGTGGCGATCTCGTCGCAACCGGTGGCGCGCGGCGGTGTTCCGCCGGTGGCTGGCGCCTGCTGCCCGTGGGGCGGCGTCCCTCACGGCGGCGGGGCTGCCCCTGAACGACGTTTGGTGGTGGCCACGTGGCGACGCGCGGGTGGGCCGGATCTGGGATTCCGGTCTGCGTCCTCGTCGTGGCAACGCTTGTCATTGCCCTCGGCCATGAGGCGTGGTCCGGGATGGGCCGAGCGCCGGTGGTGCTGGCCAGGACGCACGCTGGCAGCGCCCTACTTCATCTCGCGTCGTCTCCCTGGCCAATGGTGGTGGTCATCTTCTTCGTCAGAGATGGCCGGCCAGAGGCTTGGTGATCAGATCTAGAGATCCATCATCTAGTCCCGGCTGCGAGTTGGGGAGACATGGTTGCCGGTGAAAACCGAGCCGTTGGCAGGCGATGGCGGCGTTCTACGCCGTTACCTTGATGGAGGCATCATCGTGTAACTAATATTGACCCACTCGTGCTGCTCTGGGGGAAACCCTAGGATCTGGTGTTCCAGATCGGACGATGGCGGCACTGCGGTGTCGTTTCTCTCTTGGGAGCATCGCTTGTGGAGCAGCGTTGGAAGTCAGAGGTAGGAGGTGGAGCGGCTTCGTCTTGCACGGAGCTTCGGTGGAGACGTTAAGTCATGCCTGACCAACAGGTGCTACGCTTTGTCATGCCTGGTCGGCAGGTGCTACGCACGACAGATCTTTCAAAGACTTCAAGTTGTGTCGGCTGGTGGTACTTGGCAGCATGTTGCTGAGGTGTATCAGTGGCGACCGCGACGTGCACAGCTGTTTGCGCGCAGGGATGAGGTGTTGTTGGCGCCGTGGTGGCGTCGACGATAGCTAGACCGAGCAAGGTTGATGCATCAGTACAGTTCTGAAGATGGAGCGGTGGCAGTTGGCGGCGGCGGCCTCTGAGAGCACGCCGGACCAGCGAGACCCATGCCCGGCACGCGTCCTGGATGGGTCCTTAGGTCTTAGATGTTAGGTTTGGCTGCGATGTCTGTTTGGTATTAGTCCCAGGCTATCTGCGCTCCTTAATCAACTGGATAGGTGTAGCGACAGTTTGTTGCTTAGACGGCGGCTTTAGTCTTACTGTGGTATTACTTTGTAAGATCTTGTGAGAATAATTAATAAAGTGGTTGTATGCATCACCCAGATCCAGAGGCCCGGGGTCATCCTTCTTTTCTAAAAAAACCATTTTCCCCCATTTATAAAATTTTACCAGGATGACACAATGGATAAACAATCATACCACTTAGGTTTAATACTTTTGTGGACTTGATTTTTTTTTATTTACTATAATGGCACGGCCTTGTCTACAGTTTTTTTTTGGAAACAAATAAAAGCAGTGCCTTTGCTCTGTATTTAGATATGGCAATTGCAAATGATTTGCATGGCAATTGATGTTGGCAAAGGATGTCAAGTTTAGTTGGCAAGCATGAAAAGCCCATCTCAGCTTTTTGCCGGGATTTGGCGAGCTTACAAATTAAAATTTTCATCCTCGCGATAATATAAATTGCGTACAAAACGTTTGACTTGTCATCCCATCCTAGCAAACATCAGCTGAATAGCATTTTTTTTACCCTTGACAAGCGGATCTATTCTTAGGATCGTACGGTACATCCTTGACTAGGGGGGCGCGTTAACATCAGAAATGTTTTACAAGCAATCCCAATCGTCCCTATACTCGTGTTTTTCTTTTTTTGCGGAACCCTATACTCGTGTTAGCTAGGGAGTAGGTCGTGTGGATAGGATAGGAGCTAGTTTGAAGGCTGATGCTAGTTCATGATTGTTCTCATCTGTCACTCTCTTAATAATGCTATCTGTCTTGTATAATTAAGTTGCAGAAACTGATGTTGATTGTTTCTGGGATCCTTCGGTGCTTGTCCAGTAAACTTATTTTGTTCGACAAATACATTGCACGCAGCTGGATGCCGGTCTGCCGGCCCATGCCATATCTGAACCACCCTGTACAAAATCTTGTTTCAGTTTTTATAGGTTAGATTGGAGAACATCCTGTCCACTGCAGCAAATAATTCATTTTTAAACATGATGAGGTGCCCTACCAGCTTAGCAGAGCTGAAGCAAATGTCTATGCGATGTAGCTGCCTTTGTCTGCCTATCCTATCAGTTGAATTCAGATATGCACAATTGTATTTCTCTAAAATCTCCATAATTTTATACGCCTTAGGCACAACCCATCACGTTTGGAAATGTACATTGCTCGTGGGCCTAAAGTATATTTAATAATTGAAAAAAGTGAGCATACTAGCCTGACGTGCTAACTTACTCCTGCCTGTGCAATTAATTAGCTTATTTCAGAAGCTCCTTCCGAAATATGAAACCACAAGCCCGTTTGGTGTGCAGTCAAAGCAGCTGACCGTTGCACGGCTCGGTCATCTGCTTCGCAATAAAAAAAAACATGATTAGCGGCAACTTGAGGATGAGATTCAACGAGGGGTAATTTCCAGATCCTTCCGAGAGTCACACTTACTGTACTGGACGATGAAATGTCCTCCGGTTTGAGCTCGCAGCCAAAGGTAAACTCTGCCCTTCTGCTCGGTGTCGCGCCGATGCGCTGCTCGTGTCGCCTTCCCCGTACAGTGCGACGCACCGGCCAAGCAAAGACCTCGTTAACAGATGGTTACCAGACATGTTGAGAGCGATCGTTGCGGATGCATCGCCTCGCCTTTCCATCCAGCATCCAATCAGTCAATCAGAGCGCCAAATAATGCAATCGACGTAAGTTCCTTCGGCCTGGCGGCCACGTTTTCACGCGTCTCGTTGGCGCGAAGCAGCCACCGAGCGCACGCACGCACGAGCGGATCCGGCGGCGCGCGACACGCGGCGAAGCAGCTCGGCGACACCCATGGCGCCAAGTCAACTACAACTTCAACGAACCCCTCTCGGTGGTTGGTGTGGTGGCCCAGGAAATCCAGCCGGACGTGGCGAGGGCCGGCCGAATTTCGTGGTCGACGAGCGCGCCAGGTGGAGCTACGCTTCGCGGCAGCATAGCGCAACGGCGTCCGGTGGAAAAGCTGTCGCACCACCACCACCACCGTCAGTCCGCCACCGCGAGCGACGAGCGACGGACATGTGCAGGGTCGTGAGCGCGTCCGAGGAACGTGTCTCACGTTCAGCCGACGTGCATCGTCCCCCCGGCCCCGTTTCTTTTCCGTACGACACCGCCGTCCTCCGGCAAGGCGCGCGAAGATTCGTATTTCATGCGTGGGCTCCAGTCTCCAGAGTCTAGTGTTGCTACGCCAGCCCAGCCAGGTGGCGGATGGAACGAAGCACAGAGCGCTGCACCTGAACTTTGGGCTCGTTCGTGGAACGATGAAAAGAAAGCGAGGTCTGGATTTGGTGGGTTGTTGAGGCAAGCCCAGGTTGCCGATGCCGAGACGACTTTGCATCATGCCGTCATCGGTTGACATCGAGAGCAAGCGGCGCGCGCAAGAAAGTGGTGCATAATGTTTACATCATGCAGTCGCAGCGCATCTGCACTCCCGACCGACTGGCCTGCGTGAGGAATATTATGAGCGTACAGCGACTTATTCAGTTGTGTTCAAGAATAATGATGACTACATACAAGCTCCCCGCAGAAAAAAAAACAGAGACTTCATACAAGGTTTGATATGATTGAACCAATGAAATGAACTTAGAAGAAAATAGTCAAATCCATCCAGGTATCATGTATGCCACCCGCAAAAAAAGAAGAATAATGTATCATGTATGCATTAGCATTAGCATTAGCATTGTACCATGATAAGCTGACTAAAACCATGCCTCTTCCCTCCGAGGTGAGTAGGTTTTTTTCTTCTTTCGAATATCTTTTTCTTTTTTGAGGATTCCTGAGAGATAGTTGACTAAAACCATCTGACGATGACATATTTAGCCCGCAGAATCAGTTAGAGACATTCCAACCTATATCAAATCAAATGATAAGAAAGAAAAAAAACAGTCCATTCTCTAAAGATGTGTATAACTGAAGGGACAACGTGCGTTCCGCCTACTGTCCCCTGTTCGGAATTGGATTAGGCCGGCTTCTTATTCTTCATTTCTGCACACAACATTATACGTACAACACATTATTCGACTAGTAGTAGTTTAGGGTTAAGTGTGGATGCACACCTCGACTTCATTCATTTGAATCATTTAGCATTAGTTCAGGCTTTCAGGTCGTCGTCTGTACAGTGCTCCTGCAATTTCTTCTTTTCAGATCAGTCACCCGTCGTCTCTACGACCTTACTCGCAAAAATGATGTGACATGCAATACACAGCAGCAAAACAAGCGGGAAAATATCTTCGAGGGTGAGCTTGCAGTCTACGTTTGGATCCAAGACGCGAAGACCAGCCAGCGATGTAGAGGGTGGTCTCTGAATCCTTATCGATTCACCGCATGCCCGTGATGCAAGCATATACGCCTACCACGCCGGCCGGCGTTGCTGCCGGAGACAACAGCCTTTGGGGAGCTGTCTCTGATGGCCCCGTTTCAGTCGAGGACAACGGCGCGCCCGCCGCTGTAACTTCCCACGCCGCTGTTGCGGGCGACGGGCACGTCATGCAGGCGCCTCCGGTGCGTCCAGGTTGGGGAGATTGAAGAGGATGTTTCGACCGCGAGGCGTCGCCGGAAGCCCATGTGTGTCAAGCTCCAAGTGGGAATGCATTGGGGGGTGGCAGCTTGTCTCGAGGGGGCGCGACTCCACTTCCGTTCCTTTCCGTCGCCCTGCTATAAATATGTGGCGTTCTCCGCCGGCATGGTTGAGAGACAGGTGTTTCCGATGCCTCTGCCGAGGTCACTATGCACACTCCTGCAGGGATCCAATCCGATGCACGAACTGCCTTGGATCTGGCCAGATCGCCCGCTTCTGCCGTGCTAAGAAGCATGTCCACCAAGCTTCACCAGCCCAATGTCATGCTCCACCGTCTCCATCCACCGGTGATGTCTCCGTGACAGACGTGCAGTTCCAGTTTGTCTCGGCTCAGCAAGTCGGGTTGGCGGAGGAGACCGAGCTGCTTCGCACTGAGCTTCGTGACTGCGTTGCGCGAGTTGGGAGTGTTTTGGTGACAGCGGAGGCCGCTCTCGCCAAACTTGAGGTGGTGCCGGATGTGTCTTCGCTGCCTCAGCTTCAGATTGGCGTTGCCCCTGATTTGTCCCCGTCCCTTGAGATCCTGGTTGGTTCTGCCGATGGGGAAGCAGGCATGTATGGAGATCTCTCCCCTCGTGCTACATCTTGTCAGTAGTCGTTGCCCGTCGTGTTGATTGCTTCTGAGAGTGAAGCCGTTGTCGAGGTCGTGGCCCCGGTGCTGCAGATTATGCCTGAGCTGCGGAAGCTTTGTGGGGAGCCCACTTCGCCTATTTCGATGGTGCTTCCTAAGGAGATCAGGCCGCTTGGTGGGGACTTGGCGATGACGACTGCGACCTCACCGTTGTCGTTGGAGTCCAGTCAGCCACTTGCCTATGTGGACCATGGAGGTTTTGGTGTTGCTATTGCTCTCTCACCTGAGGTTGTTGCCCAGGTGGCATCGGTGGGTGCCGAGGTTGATGAGATAGGTGCTTTGGCAGCTACTTCTGAGGCGCCGAAGCCCATTCGGTCGCCCATCTTTGACCGTGACGCTATGTTGGCACGCATTGACGAGGTGGTCTTCGTGAAAAAGCTTGACCGTTTGCTCGACTTTTTGGAGGCAACTTGTCATGGGTCTCGCAATGTGATTGCTTGCCTCCTCGTGGATGAGGTTTCTACAGGAAAAATAAAGAAGGTGAAGAAGGCTCCCAGGAGCATAGGCAAGAAGAGTGGCGCCATTGATAAGGCGTCTGCGGCTGCTTAATGGAGAATACTCATGCATGCATGTTCGCCCATGAAAAGGACTCCCCCACGAATAGCTATGGCAAAAGCGCTCGCGTGCGTGGCCGCGCGGCCGCCGCCGGCCTGATCTCCTGGCTCTTGCCTGCTCCGCGTCCAGCGAGACCAGATCCAGAATCCCCGTTGCCTGCTTTCTCTCCTCCGCCAGCTCCCCTCCCCATCCGTCAAGCCGTCATGGCTCCCCACGCTCCAACGTCGGCGGCCGCCACGGCCCCTCTGGCCGGTGTCCTCCCCGCTACGATGTTGGCGGCTGCCCCGGCCTGTTCGGCTCCTCCCGCCAGCGACCCCGCTCGAGCGGTGGCGGCCGCCTCGGCTGCTCCTGTGGGCGCTCCCGCTCCGACGACGCCGGCCTCTCAGGCTCCTTCTGCCGGCGCTGCCCTAGCCCATCCATCGTCGCCCTCTACCGAAGACGTCGCTGCGGCCTACCTTGCCTCCCGCAAGGCCGACCCGGCAGTGCGGGGACGCTTTGCCTCACGCAAGCTTCCGTCCACGACCGAGATGCCGGCCAGCTCTGATCTGGTCCTGGCAACTCCGACGCCTACCACGCCGGTCGGCGTTGCTGCCGGAGACAACAGCCTTTGGGGAGCTGTCTCTGATGGCCCCGTTTCAGTCGAGGACAACGGCGTGCCCGCCGCTGTAGCTTCCCGCGCTGCTGTTGCGGGCGACGGGCACGTCATGCAGGCGCCTCCAGCGCGTCCAGGTTGGGGAGATTGGAGAGGATGTTTCGATCGTGAGGCGTCGCCGGAAGCCCATGTGTGTCAAGCTCCAAGTGGGAATGCGTTGGGGGGTGGCAGCTTGTCTCGAGGGGGCGCGACTCCACTTCCGTTCCTTTCCGTCGCCCTGCTATTAATATGTGGTGTTCTCCGCCGGCATGGTTGAGAGACAGGTGTTTCCGATGCCTCTGTCGAGGTCACTATGCACACTCCTGCAGGGATCCAATCCGATGCACGAACTGCCTTGGATCTGGCCAGATCGCCCGCTTCTGCCGTGCTAAGAAGCATGTCCACCAAGCTTCACCAGCCCAATGTCATGCTCCACCGTCTCCATCCACCGGTGATGTCTCCGTGACAGACGTGCAGTTCCAGTTTGTCTCGGCTCAACAAGTCGGGTTGGCGGAGGAGACCGAGCTGCTTTGCACTGAGCTTCGTGACTGTGTTGCGCGAGTTGGGAGTGTTTTGGTGAGAGCGGAGGACGCTCTCGCCAAACTTGAGGTGGTGCCGGATGTGTCTTCGCTGCCTCAGCTTTAGATTGGCGTTGCCCCTGATTTGTCCCCGTCCCTTGAGATCCTGGTTGGTTCTGCCGATGGGGAAGCATGCATGTATGGAGATCTCTCCCCTTGTGCTACATCTTGTCAGTTGTCGTTGCCCGTCGTGTTGATTGCTTCTGAGAGTGAAGCCGTTGTCGAGGTTGTGGCCCCGGTGCTGCAGATTATGCCTGAGCTGCAGAAGCTTTGTGGGGAGCCCACTTCACCTATTTCGATGGTGCTTCCTAAGGAGATGAGGCTGGTGGGGACTTGGCGATGACGACTGCGACCTCACCATTGTCGTTGGAGTCCAGTCAGCCACTTGCCTATGTGGATCGTGGAGGTTTTGGTGTTGCTATTGCTCTCTCACCTGAGGTTGTTGCCCAGGTGGCATCGGTGGGTGCCGAGGTTGATGAGATAGGTGCTTTGGCAGCTACTTCCGAGGCGCCGAAGCCTATTCGGTCGCCCATCTTTGACTGTGACGCTATGTTGGCACGCAATGACAAGGTGGTCTTCGTGAAAAAGCTTGACCGTTTGCTCGACTCTTTGGAGGTAACTTGTCCTGGGTCTCGCAATGTGATTGCTTGCCTCCTCATGGATGAGGTTTCTACAGGCAAAATAAAGAAGGTGAAGAAGGCTCTCAGGAGCATAGGCAAGAAGAGTGGCGCCATTGATAAGGCGTCTGCAGCTGCTTAATGGAGAATACTCAGTCTCTTCGTCCTCCATCTCCGAGTGGCTCGTCTCCGTGGATTTCTTGGCGTCTGATGTATTCAACATTGGTTTTGTTGAGGGTTTGTTTGCGACATAGAAGTGCCAGGGTTTGTGGTTATTGCGTATTATGTATATTTGTCGGGTTCACCATGAGGTCATGGAGTTTTTTTGTTAGCGAGTAGTCCGCATGTGATCTATATGTATTGGTTTTCGCCCGGTTTTGCGTTAATTAACCAGACAATTATCTTCTTCTTAATTAGTCGATGAGGCAAATCTTTTGCCTTCATTTCGAAAAAAGATACATATTTTTTTATCCATTTTGATGACAAGTTTTTTCGAACGGAGTGGGTATATACTACTACCTCCGTTCTGATTTTATTGGTCCCTTTATATTTTGTGTCAAACTTTGACCATAGATTTAACTATGAAAATAAAAATGTATGTCACCAAAAATTATATCATTGGATTCTTATTTGAATATAGTTTTCAATAATATTATTTTCGGTTACATGCATTAACATTTTGTTAGTGAAATCTAAGGTAAAAATTGTCACATCCCTAGTTCTGGCCTGTCCTATGCTTGCTTCCATCTGTGCATCATGTTTAAATTTTTGAAACTTGAACTGAGGAATTCAGAAGCCTCAAAACCCTAAATAAAAGAAGGGCAAAAACCCTAAAATCTCATTCATTGTTCCAAAATGCTCTTCTTAGATGTTTAATATTTTTGGCAAGGGTTTTGATCCAAACCAAAAATAATGAACATTTTAAAAGAATTTATTTTTGGGACTTTGAATTTAAATCATTAGCTATTTGAATTTGAATTATATTCATATAACTAGAATATAATTTCAAATACCCCTGAAATATTTTATGAGCTTTTGGAAAAGTTCATCTAGCCAAATAAAATTATTCAGAGGAGTTTTTGGCATTGTTTGAATTATTTTAAATTCAAAACAATGGCAAAAGATTAAATAAAGAAAACAGAACAGAAATTGAAAAAAAAAGAGAAGCCCAGCCACTTACCTGACTTACCTGCCTGGCCCAGCTCCTCCAGCGCGGCCCAGCCCACCACCGCCGCTTCTCCCCCTGTCATCTTCCTCCCCCTCGCCCCGAAGCTGCTCGGTGGCGTGCGCGGCCACGCGCCCCGGCCACCTCCTCCCTCCCAGCCTGC
>NC_057806.1:423851312-423860205 GCF_018294505.1 Triticum aestivum | reverse complement strand
AACCACCGTGGCCACCGGCCACCCCTCGCCCTGTCGATAAGCCCAGAAGAACCGCCATCGTCTACGCCAGCCCGTTCGACTGCGGGAGCCCTGCATCGCCGCCCACACCGTCTCCCTCATCCTCGGTGCCCGAAGATCGCCGCCGTAAATTCGCCGTCGCAGAAGCTTCCCCGAGCTCGCCGACCCCTCCGTTCGATCCACTGTGAGCCCCTCTTCCTCTTCCCCCTTCTCTCAAGCTCGCGCTCATCCCCTAGCTTCTTTCTCCACCGCGGCCGATTGCTCCTCGCCGCCGGCCATGGCGCTGCCGTGGACAGGGTCACCCCAGCTTGCGCCTGAGCATGTTACCAAGTTCGCCGCCCTCCCAGGAGCCCGCAGAGCCCTTCCGTTTCCCCTCTAGTGCACCGCAGCGCCGTGTTCGACCTCGGCCGAACTCCGGCGGCTACCTAGGTCGTCGCCGGCGCCGATTCCGGCCGCCCCGACCCCAACCGACTCCACTGGAAGACGCGGCGCTCTTCCAGCTATCCGTAGAGCCCCTCCTCCATCCGTTTGGTCGCCGGAGCAAGAAACCCGAAGGCCTCCGCCGCCTCGGCCTCGCCGGCGACTCAACGCCGGCGGGATTGACTCGTTTGACCAGGGGTTTGACCTCCCCTGGGTCCATGACAGGTGGGCCCCCGCCATCAGGTGATTAGCTTAAGCTAATCACCACCTAATCTAACCCCCTGACACTGACATGTGGGCCCTAGTGCCCCTAATCTTTAGTTAAACTAAACTAACCCCCCCCCCTGTCTAACCTGTGTCACTGACGTGTGGCCCCCACACGTCAGGTTTGACTCTGGGCGACCCAGTTGACCTGCTGACCTCAGCCTTACGCCATGCTGACGCAATATTCCTTTTCTGGAATTTAGTTTATTTTATAAATAATTCAGAAAATTCCAGAAAATTGTATAAACTTCTAAAATTCATAGAAATTCAACCGTAACTCAGAATTAAATAAATTATATATGAAAAATTATCAGAAAAATTCAAGGAATCCATCTGTACTATTTCATGCATGTTTGAACAATGTTTGTCCTCTGTTTTGGACAAAACAAATTAAGGGCATTTAAATAATCACATATGGAGTTTGAATTTGAACCTAGTGTTCAAACCAGCCCCATTTAACCTGTTGCTAGATGCATTAGCCCAAAACACATTCATATTTCCATGTCATTATCATGCATCATATTGTTGCATCGCATTGATTGTGTTCTTCCTCGTTTGCCGGTAATTGTCCCCTCTCGATAGACGCTGTACCGATGATGTGATCATTGACACTGATGAAGACTCAATGTTATCTTCAGAAGTGCCAGGCAAGCAAAACCCCCTTGTTCATTCCAATAAAATCCCACTCTCTCGCTCCTGCTCTCTTTTACTGCATTAGGACAACAACGACATATTTGTTACTTGCTGCGGTAGCTGAACCCCTTTATCCTTTGCATGACCTGTCATTGCCACAGTAAATAGATGAAACCCACTAGCATGAGTAGGAGTTGTTTGAGCCCTGTTGTGCCTACTCATTCATGCTTGTTTGTCATGCCTGCTACTGCTTAGAGTTGAGTCAGGTCTGATTCATCGGGGATGAATCAGAGGCGTGTGAACATGTCCTACTGTGTGTGAGCTAAGTGTGTGAACACGATTTGGTAAAGGTAGCGGTGAGAGGCCATGTAGGAGTACATGGTGGGTTGTCTCATTGAAGCCGTCCTTAGGAACTGAGTTCTGTGTTTGTGATCCATGATTCAGCTACTACCATACATTGGGCCCTGAAATATGACCCCGCTCGACTTCTTATTCACCCAAGTCCTCTGTCCAGGAGTTGCAAGTAGTTTCTGGTGTTTGTAGCCTACTGGAGGCCGTGGACAGCACTGACCGTAGGGGTGGGCTGTGATGCGGTAGGTACGTGGCACGGTGTACCGGATGCCCGTTTGATATCTCGGGAACCCTGTTCACATCATTTGGGGCTGTGAGCGAAACTCCGGCCGGATCTCCTCATGGATGGAACCCGAATAGGCGATAAACCTGGACTAGAGACTTGAGTGTTTAGGTAGGTCGTGGTCTACACCCATGTCGGCTTTCGCTTGAAGTCTGCCGAGCACATGTCGTGTGCAGACGCTAAGTGGTGGAAACAAGTATGAAGAAGTACACCCCTGCAGGGTTAACATCATCTATTCGAATAGCCGTGTCCGCGGAATAGGACTTCTGGGTTGCTTATATCAGTTCATAGACAAGTGAAAGTGGATACTCTAAAATGCGCAAGATAAGCGTGAGTGCTATGGATGGCGTTCTCGTAGGGAGACGGGAGCGGATCCATAGTGGTGTATTGATATGGTGAATATGTGGACTCGTGTGCGCCACCTCAAAAGAGTTGCTTGCAGTCGTAGTTTAGGATAGCCACCGAGTCAAAGCTGGCTTGCTGCAGTTAAACCCCACCATCCCCTTTGTTGATAATGATGCATATGTAGTTAGTTCTGATGTAAGTCTTGCTGGGTACATTTGTACTCACGTTTGCCTATTTTATGTTTTTGCAGAGAGACCTCAGTCTCGCTAGTAGTTCCGCGTGGTCTTCGACGTTTAGCTTGATACCTCAGCTACGATCTTGTGCCCTCGGCAGGATCTGGTAGATAGTCAGGCTTCTCAGCCTCTTTCATTTATAGATGTCTGTACTCAGACATGATAGCTTCCGTTTGTGCTTTGACTTGTATGCTCTGATTGTTGGGTCATGAGACCCATGTTTGTAATATCTCGCTCCTCAGAGCCTATTGAATAAATACTTGAGTTGTAGAGTCATGTTGTGATGCCATGTTGTATTTGCACAAATCGAGCATATTGTGTGTATGTTAT
Source organism: Triticum aestivum (assembly GCF_018294505.1). NCBI lineage: Eukaryota > Viridiplantae > Streptophyta > Magnoliopsida > Poales > Poaceae > Triticum > Triticum aestivum. Next base: position 423,857,328 of record NC_057806.1, on the reverse strand, counting down.
TGAAATGCTTGGTATGTGTGGGATCTGACTATCTAGTTGTTTATCCTTAGTAGCCTCTCTTACCGGGAAATGTCTCCTAGTGTTTCCACTGAGCCATGGTAGCTTGCTACTGCTCCGGAACACTTAGGCTGGCCGGCATGTGTCCTTCTTCGTTCCTGTGTCTGTCCCTTCGGGGAAATGTCACACGATGAATACCGGAGTCCTGTTAGCCCGCTACAGCCCGGTTCACCGGAGTCCTGCTAGCCCAGTGCTACAGCCTGGATTCACTTGCTGATGACCGACACGTTCGATGCTGGGTCATGGATGCCTGTCCCTGTAAGTTAGTGCCACTTTGGGTTCACGACTAGCCATGTCAGCCCGGGTTCTTTGTCATATGGATGCTAGCGACACTATCATATACGTGAGCCAAAAGGCGCAAACGGTCCCGGGCCAGGTAAGGTGGCACCCGTGGGAATACCGTGCGTGAGGCCGCAAAGTGATATGATGTGTTACATGCTAGATCGGTGTGACTTAGGATCGGGGTCCTGACAGCGTTGGTATCAGAGCTTGACTGCCTATAGGATTACCAAGCCAAATTGGTCGAAGTTGAGTCTAGAAATTCTTTAGTTATATAAGGGAATTGATTGTGGGTTGGAACGTAAGGCTCTTTTTACTCCTTATACCTTATGCCTTCTGATCTGAGTCATCATCTTCTCTTCTACGGGGATTAAGAACTAGGCTATCTCTTCTTTCCATCAGGATCACATGTTACTAATCCGTAGACTTATAAGATTGTTGGATTAAACCTCAGTTCAGTTTCTACCTCTGTATGTTAATTATTGATCTCGAGACCTTGATATTGTGCTTCTGAGTGGTTATGCCACCATTTTTGTGAATGTCTCAAATCTTTTCTGAGCATTTACAACCGTTATGCTGTCCGAGTCATCCCAAGTTTCTAAATAGTCTGATGCATTTGCAAAATCCTTTCCCTCTGGTTTTGATGTTCCTTTATGCCAGCTCAATCACACTAATTGTTGAGTTGAGGTATTCTATTGCCTTGACATTTATGTTGGAGTTATTATTATGACCCTAGGTGTCTCAGGGGATCATCTAGTGGTCTAGCCATGATTGTGTCCTAGTGTGATGATTCTGGCCTTTATTCTCGAAAGCATTCCGTGATGCTACTTAGGAGTAGGTATTCTACTCCTGGGTTCTGAACCCGAGATTCACCCTACTTACTTCATGTGGATAGTGTTTGCTAGTCCCTTTAGGTTATTAGTAACCTTTGCGATAGTCCTTGAAGTCTATGGTATCTTCTTCTTCCAAATACCATGAACTACTTATGGCATAAGTTCCTCGTTGAACTGAACGATCACAACCAGAGTGCTCTTGATGAGTTCTCCATTATATATTGTGGCTCTGCCAGTTCTACCTTTCTGCATGGGTTATCCGGAAGAAATATGTTGAACTTCGTTCGACATGCTAAACCATGCATCCACAACTCAGAAAATCGTATGTTCCTTTGAGTTGTCCCTCTTTAGTTGTCTTCTGACCCTCGTCTATCAATTGATAGTCAAGATTATGTGTGCATTCGTTCATCGATGCCTATTACTCTTGTGGTCCGTCGAGCCATTCCATTCAGGATGACTAGGAGAAACAAACTCCAGTACCTCATCCATATCTAGGATTGGGTCAAGGTAGTCATGCTCCGCAGATCAAAATGCCAGCCCAGCTTTTGATTCTGTTCTACCCTGAAGTATTACCGTCTTTATGTCAGGATTTTTATGAGGATTGCACCGGCTCTTGTGAATTCTTGATGTAGTGATACTTCTCGCCATCCCTAGTCATTCCTCGGTCTTCGTGTTGATGCAACCGTAATACCGACCGAAGAATTGTGTTGTGTGAAATCAATACTGCTAGCAACTCCATTGCTTGGTAGTTAAATGGACGATAACCTCATTCTTAGCGTGTTGATTATTGAATCGTCACCCTAAGGTTGATTGTGCTACCTAGTCCTTATTTCTGGTGCACTCTCCGATCAGTGAGTTAGGATAGTGCCAATCCTTGCTTATTTGATCATATCGTCTTGCCCTGGAAAGCAAGATTGTTCTCGAGCTTAGTAACATACCGGTGGTACGTGATTTTCCGAAGATCTTCTCGGAAGTATTACCAGGTTGTCACCTGACCGCTGTGTTGAGCTCGTGATCAAGTTGGTTTCTTGTGAACCACCCTCTCTCCAAGATCGGTGTTAGATATCCCTGAGCTAGTTGGTTAAGCTAGACAACAACTTGGAGAGTTGGAAGATAAAAGCTTGCCTGATTTAGTTCGTTCCAAAGGGATATTCTTGTGTAGTGTGTGTTGAAGAAAGATGATATCTTCATCGATTGGTCCCTGTGATCAGTTGTTGGACCTATTGTCTTATCAATCCTTTGATTTGAGTGTGGGCCATCGTCAAGTCAAATCAGTACCAACGATGCTCGTAATGTTGTCTTACTCGTGGTTGAACCCTCGAGCATACACCATTATATCTTTTGGGTCTGACCAATGCTATCACTTGTTCACATAATTATGGAATTCCATTTACATGGAAATCTCGATGAGTTGTTGTTGAGCCCATCAGCAGCATTTTGTCTCTCCCATGAGTCATGTTGAACATCAACCTAGTGTTGGAAACTTGTGTAAGCATTTCTTCGTGTTTCGTTCATGAAGCATATGTTTGGATGAAGGTAGTGACTTCCTTTAATTCATGGCATCTGATGCAAGTCGCCGCCGTGGATTCGAGAAAGTCAATGTTGCTTTCTTTGGAATCATTCCAAATCAGTCATGCACACGTGCGAAGAATTCTGTGGTTTGAAGACTTGCAACCTTCAATCTATATGTATCCCTAGCACACCAAGCCACTGATTGATTTGTTCTAGGAGAAGGAGTTCTTTTTAAGAGCTAACCCGGGCTTAATCAAGAACTTTGATATCCTCGATGATGGTTTCCCAACCTGAACTCGGTAGTGTTTTATTATAAGACTACTATGTGGTCATGCTTGTCTGGGACAGCGTGTTCACATGTGTGTAGCAGAACCAGCTCATGTTTTAGAGCTTGCTATCGTAGTTCATTTCCCGAGAATCTCGCAACGTCATCTCGTCGAATTGTGTTGCAAACTTTCATTTTCCTTCCTAGACTCGATGGGTCTGGAATATCCTCACACCAACCAGATCTGAATCTCAGGCAGATATAATGGTTGGAACATTTCCCAAGAACTATAATACTGGTCCCTCGATAACCGGTAAAGTGGATGTCATGGCCAACACACCCAGCCGGAAGACCTATTATTGTAGTATCTTGATTGAAGAAGCTGGCCACCTCCCCATAAGGATTTCGTAGGATTTACCTCCGTAACTGTTCCTTATGGATTCTATTGCTCCCGAAGTCCGACCTTTACTTGATGTTCTAGTTATCAAACCATATCTATGAATGGGTTACACTAGCACGTCAAGGAGAACATTAGAAGCGGAGTGCTAAATGTCTCTCGGTCGATCATCCAGATTTTATTTCCTTGGCCCCGCCAAGGGTGAAATCTGAGAAAGTGTTATCTTCCTTTGCATCTGCATCTTCCACCGGTATTCATCATGGTAGTAAGTTGTGTTGCCAGGATCCTTGACACGGATATTGGTAAAATCTTGATGATTATGGAAATGCTCAAGTTCTTGAGAGCACGCACAAGTGCTAGGTGTTATCATCGGTACTAACTAGATTGCTCTCAGTTTCCTCGGCAATGCTATGACCTTTTCAAACAGTGAATTCACTCTCTATTGTTGGGTTCTTCCCCAGTTACCAGAATCATTCCCATCATTTGCATTTTGTTCCCAGCTTGCACCGCCAATGGGCCATTCTACCATGGGTCTCTTCCATTTCCGGTGATAAGCAAATTCATCCATTACATTGTCTTCAACAAGGTAATCCACATCATCCAAGTTCGGGTATGCCATTCTACCGAACCCCTCTAAATGATCGATTATGATTTGCCTTAAGCTGGTATAAAGAGTTTCAATGATCTTTGAATCAAAGGTAATTCTTTTTGCCACTTAAGAGGATGATTCTACGAGTCACCTTCCCTAAGGTGCATCATTATGGTATCATGGCAACTCAACTCCTCGCTACGATGACAATCGTTTACCACCTTTTTAAGTGTGGAATTGTAGTCTACCTGGTAAACCTCGTCATCTGCTCCATTCCATCCCTCTAGAGGTGTGCTTCATCCCTCAGCTCGAGAGATGTTGCTATGTCTCATTCTGTGAGTTAATCCTGAGTTATTCGACCTTCAAGAAGACCGATCCTTCTAGAGTCTCCTTCTCCTCTCATTGTCATAATAACTGGAGTTCTCAGAACAAGACGTCGAGACAAGATGATGATCGAATCAAGGTTCTTATGAAGTGCACCCTGGATCGAGAAGATTATACCAGTTTGCATTTCCCCTTCATCTTACCCTACGCTTGAATCTCGAGACGAGATTCTTGTTTAGTGGGGGTGAGTTGTCACATCCCTAGTTCTGGCCTGTCCTATGCTTGCTTCCATCTGTGCATCATGTTTAAATTTTTGAAACTTGAACTGAGGAATTCAGAAGCCTCAAAACCCTAAATAAAAGAAGGGCAAAAACCCTAAAATCTCATTCATTGTTCCAAAATGCTCTTCTTAGATGTTTAATATTTTTGGCAAGGGTTTTGATCCAAACCAAAAATAATGAACATTTTAAAAGGATTTATTTTTGGGACTTTGAATTTAAACCATTAGCTATTTGAATTTGAATTATATTCATATAACTAGAATATAATTTCAAATACCCCTGAAATATTTTATGAGCTTTTGGAAAAGTTCATCTAGCCAAATAAAAATATTCAGAGGAGTTTTTGGCATTGTTTGAATTATTTTAAATTCAAAACAGTGGCAAAAGATTAAATAAAGAAAACAGAACAGAAATTTAAAAAAAGAGAGAAGCCCAGCCACTTACCTGACTTACCTGCCTGGCCCAGCTCCTCCAGCGCGGCCCAGCCCACCACCGCCGCTTCTCCCCCTGTCGTCTTCCTCCCCCTCGCCCCGAAGCTGCTCGGTGGCGCGCGCGGCCACGCGCCCCGGCCACCTCCTCCCTCCCAGCCTGCCTGGCTCCTCCTCGACGCCCCGGTGACGCCACGCACCTCCCCGACCCCCTCTCACTTCTCCCTCGCTCTCTGGACCTCCCTCCCCCTCGCTCCTCTGCTTCCCCCCCATGACCGAGAGCCGCCGCCGACGTCGCTCACAACCACCGTGGCCACCGGCCACCCCTCGCCCTGTCGATAAGCCCAGAAGAACCGCCATCGTCTCCTGCATCGTCTACGACAGCCCGTTCGACTGCGGGAGCCCTGCATCGCCGCCCACGCCGTCTCCCTCATCCCCGGTGCCCGAAGATCGCCGCCGTAAATTCGCCGTCGCAGAAGCTTCCCCGAGCTCGCCAACCCCTCCGTTCGATCCACTGTGAGCCCCTCTTCCTCTTCCCCCTTCTCTCAAGCTCGCGCTCATCCCCTAGCTTCTTTCTCCACCGCGGCCGATTGCTCCTCGATGCAGGCCATGGCGCTGCCGTGGCTAGGGTCACCCCAGCTTGCGCCCGAGCATGTTACCAAGTTCGCCGCCCTCCCAGGAGCCCGCAGAGCCCTTCCGTTTCCCCTCTAGTGCACTGTAGCGCCGTGTTCGACCTCGGCCGAACTCCGGTGGCTACCTAGGTCGTCGCCGGCGCCGATTCCGGCCGCCCCGACCCCAACCGACTCCACAGGAAGACGCAGCGCTCTTCCAGCTATCCGTAGAGCCCCTCCTCCGTCCGTTTGGTCGCCGGAGCAAGAAACCCGAAGGCCTCCGCCGCCTCGGCCTCGCCGGCGACTCAACGCCGGCGGGATTGACTCGTTTGACCAGGGGTTTGACCTCCCCTAGGTCCATGACAGGTGGGCCCCCGCCATCAGGTGATTAGCTTAAGCTAATCACCACCTAATCTAACCCCCTGACACTGACATGTGGG
>NC_057806.1:423842798-423851186 GCF_018294505.1 Triticum aestivum | reverse complement strand
GTCTAACCTGTGTCACTGACGTGTGGCCCCCACACGTCAGGTTTGACTCTGGGCGACCCAGTTGACCTGCTGACCTCAGCCTTACGCCATGCTGATGCAATATTCCTTTTCTGGAATTTAGTTTATTTTATAAATAATTCAGAAAATTCCAGAAAATTGTATAAACTTCTAAAATTCATAGAAATTCAACCGTAACTCAGAATTAAATAAATTATATATGAAAAATTATCAGAAAAATTCAAGGAATCCATCTGTACTATTTTCATGCATGTTTGAACAATGTTTGTCCTCTGTTTTGGACAAAACAAATTAAGGGCATTTAAATAATCACATATGGAGTTTGAATTTGAACCTAGTGTTCAAACCAGCCCCATTTAACCCGTTGCTAGATGCATTAGCCCAAAACACATTCATATTTCCATGTCATTATCATGCATCATATTGTTGCATCGCATTGATTGTGTTCTTCCTTGTTTGCCGGTAATTGTCCCCTCTCGATAGACGCTGTACCGATGATGTGATCGTTGACACTGATGAAGATTCAATGTTATCTTCAGAAGTGCCAGGCAAGCAAAACCCCCTTGTTCATTCCAATAAAATCCCACTCTCTCGCTCCTGCTCTCTTTTACTGCATTAGGACAACAGCGACATATTTGTTACTTGCTGCGGTAGCTGAACCCCTTTATCCTTTGCATGACCTGTCATTGCCACAGTAAATAGATGAAACCCACTAGCATGAGTAGGAGTTGTTTGAGCCCTGTTGTGCCTACTCATTCATGCTTGTTTGTCATGCCTGCTACTGCTTAGAGTTGAGTCAGGTCTGATTCATCGGGGATGAATCAGAGGCGTGTGAACATGTCCTACTGTGTGTGAGCTAAGTGTGTGAACACGATTTGGTAAAGGTATCGGTGAGAGGCCATGTAGGAGTACATGGTGGGTTGTCTCATTGAAGCCGTCCTTAGGAACTGAGTTCTGTGTTTGTGATCCATGATTCAGCTACTACCATACATTGGGCCCTGAAATATGACCCCGCTCGACTTCTTATTCACCCAAGTCCTCTGTCCAGGAGTTGCAAGTAGTTTCTGGTGTTTGTAGCCTACTGGAGGCCGTGGACAGCGCTGACCGTAGGGGTGGGCTGTGATGCGGTAGGTACGTGGCACGGTGTACCGGATGCCCGTTTGGTATCTCGGGAACCCTGTTCACATCGTTTGGGGCTGTGAGCGAAACTCCGGCCGGATCTCCTCATGGATGGAACCCGAATAGGCGATAAACCTGGACTAGAGACTTGAGTGTTTAGGTAGGTCGTGGTCTACACCCACGTCGGCTTTCGCTTGAAGTCTGCCGAGCACATGTCGTGTGCAGACGCTAAGTGGTGGAAACATGTATGAAGAAGTACACCCCTGCAGGGTTAACATCATCTATTCGAATAGCCGTGTCCGCGAAAAAGGACTTCTGGGTTGCTTATATCAGTTCATAGACAAGTGAAAGTGGATACTCTAAAATGCGCAAGATAAGCGTGAGTGCTATGGATGGCGTTCTCGTAGGGAGACGGGAGCGGATCCATAGTGGTGTATTGATATGGTGAATATGTGGACTCGTGTGCGCCACCTCAAAAGAGTTGCTTGCTGTCGTAGTTTAGGATAGCCACCGAGTCAAAGCTGGCTTGCTGCAGTTAAACCCCACCATCCCCTTTGTTGATAATGATGCATATGTAGTTAGTTCTGATGTAAGTCTTGCTGGGTACATTTGTACTCACGTTTGCCTATTTTATGTTTTTGCAGAGAGACCTCAGTCTCGCTAGTAGTTCCGCGTGGTCTTCGACGTTTAGCTTGATACCTCAGCTACGATCTTGTGCCCTCGGCAGGATCTGGTAGATAGTCAGGCTTCTCAGCCTCTTTCATTTATAGATGTATGTACTCAGACATGATAGCTTCCGTTTGTGCTTTGACTTGTATGCTCTGATTGTTGGGTCATGAGACCCATGTTTGTAATATCTCGCTCCTCAGAGCCTATTGAATAAATACTTGAGTTGTAGAGTCATGTTGTGATGCCATGTTGTATTTGCACATATCGAGCATATTGTGTGTATGTTATTGAAATGCTTGGTATGTGTGGGATCTGACTATCTAGTTGTTTATCCTTAGTAGCCTCTCTTACCGGGAAATGTCTCCTAGTGTTTCCACTGAGCCATGGTAGCTTGCTACTGCTCCGGAACACTTAGGCTGGCCAGCATGTGTCCTTCTTCGTTCCTGTGTCTGTCCCTTCGGGGAAATGTCACGCGATGAATACCGGAGTCCTGTTAGCCCGCTACAGCCCGGTTCACCGGAGTCCTGCTAGCCCAGTGCTACAGCCTGGATTCACTCGCTGATGACCGACACGTTCGATGTTGGGTCAAGGATGCCTATCCCTGTAAGTTAGTGCCACTTTGGGTTCACGACTAGCCATGTTAGCCCGGGTTCTTTGTCATATGGATGCTAGCGACACTATCATATACGTGAGCCAAAAGGCGCAAACGGTCCCGGGCCAGGTAAGGTGGCACCCGTGGGAATACCGTGCGTGAGGCCGCAAAGTGATATGATGTGTTACATGCTAGATCGGTGTGACTTAGGATCGGGGTCCTGACAAAAATTTAGCACAAAATGCGAAGGGGGCCAATAAACCAGGACGAAGGTCTCGCAAGCTCCCTATGATTGGAGGCCTCACAATCAACTGAGGTCTTCAATTTTGACCGGTGTCGTGGTTCTAGGTCTCACTGTAGAATTGGGGGGTAGGAATGTAGAGGCAAGATCCTAGCTATGGAGGAGTTGTACAGGCGAGTTTTACGAGTTCAGGCCCTTCTCGGAGGAAGTAATAGCCCTATGTCTCGGAGCCCGGAGGCGGTCGACTGGATTATACGCGTGTGAGTTACAGGGGGTGCGAACCCTTGTCCCTGAGGAGGGGGTGGCTTATATAGAGTTCGCCAGACCCCTCCCGCCCTTAGTTACAAAGGGTTTAAGGTACATAAAGGTAGAGATGTTACTGGTAACGCCTGTAATAAAAGTACATAAATGACCATTAAAGCTATGACTTAAATCCCGACCATTGCAGAGTGAGTGGCTCTTAGTCTTCTAGTAGTCGAGTGGTTGTTCGTATGGTCGAGTGTCTTCAAGACTGTCGAGTGGAACATGGCTTTATGGTCGAGTGGACGATGATTTTTCTTCGACTGCTTCTGGTTCTTTAAGAGATGTCCTTGGGGAGGCTATCTGATCAGATCCATGACCCTACCCTAGGTACATAGCTTCATCATTAGCCCCCGAATGGATCAGGGTTTGAGTGAGGAAGGAGTTGAGAACACTTCCGACTCATTCTTCGTGCTATGAGTATATCTTGCTCTAGATCAATGAACTGAGGGGATGACATCAACTTCTTTTTCAGTCGCCTTGGTCCATTCTTAGTTTTTGTCGAGTGAACTTTCACGGTAGAGTTCCGAATGACGATGTGGAGGATGTTTTCCGTCTGACAAGTTGCTCTGCTCTTCGCGGATTTCGTGGGATTCGAATTTTGGGAAGCGCGTCGGACAGGCGAGGCCGTGGTAATCGGGATGGATTAGGCAGGTCGCCTCGGTCTCCACGTCACCTTTTTCGCCACGTATCGCGTGCGCGACTGTTGCAAGATTTTTTTAGATCGTCTGGGCCTACAAGCCAGTCACTCGGGAATGACCTTATAAGAGACGCCGGACCGGGCCTTTGAACAACGCGCCCTCATTCTCTTTCTTCTTCCTCAGACTTCTCCGCCGCGCCTGCTTCCGCTCTCGGCGTCGCAACCTCGCTCAGACTCGATCCTCCGCCATGGGAAAAGAGAAAACGGTGGCGTTGGAGTGCATGAAGAAGGCGACCGCGAAGGCTAAGGGCAAGAGGACCAGCCGGGGCGGATCCTCGTCAAGATCTGGCCTGCCGCCGGGCTGGATCCAAGGCGACTGGATCCGCTCGACGATCAGCCAGGACAACCTCGATGACCTGGTGGAGGGGGGACTGATCCCCCACGAATCGGTGCGGCTCCCGGGGAACGAGACTGAGCCGCAGCCGTGGGAGGGTGAGTGCGTTCTCCTTGCCACTCACATCGACCGCGGGTTTTCTTTGCCTCCCCATCCTTTCTTTCGTGGCTTTTTGAACTTCTTCGGGGCTCAACTCCACCACTTGACTCAGAACGCCATAGTTTATCTGGCTGCCTTTGTGTCAATGTGCTAAAATTTCTTGGGTTGTCGATCGTACTGGGGTCTCTTCAAACACATATTCACCCGTCGCTCCCAGTCGGTCAAGAAGGCCAACCCGAGTGATGAGAGGACGCACGTGATCCAGATGTGCGTGGGCCTTGGGATCCAGATGAGGAACAAGAGTACCTTCCCAGCGATGATCCTTCCTGACTTGGTCCGGGGCTGGCAGTCGACTTGGTTTTACTGTAAGGACCAGCCGACCCCGGGCCAGTCGACTGGACTTCCCCCCTTTTCCCTGGCTCGAGTGGAGAAGCCCTCCTCCTTGAGGGTGATCCCAAAAGAGAAGGCGCAGGTCAAGGCGTTGGTCGAGCGGGTCGTCCAACTTGTCCGCGACGGGGTGACTGGGATGGACCTGCTGGAGGTCTTTCTCAGTCGACGCATCCAACCGCTTCAGGCCCGTGACCATCTGATGTGGATGTACTCGGGATTCGAGGACTCCACTCAGATCCACCCGGAGGACGTCAGCGAAGACACGATGGAGAAGTAGCTGAGGGGAATCACCAGCAACAAAGACAATCCCCGGGGGTCTAGGAGGGTGATTCCATTCGACCACTCGCGCCAGCCGGAACAGGTATGATTCTGCTTTGCCAAGTATCTTCTCGATTCACTGTGTGACACCTTGTTGATGGTCGACTGTATTTCTTTTGCTCATTGTCCTTTCAGGCTCTCATTGATATGTACTCGATGCCCAATGAAGTGCAGGAGCAAGACGTCGAGGAAGGAGCGAGCGGGGGCGAGAGTGGCGAGCGGCACTCGGATGCAGAGGAGGACGAGGAGAGCGACGACTCGAGTGACGACGAAGAGGTCGACTCGCCTCCTCGCAGAGAGAGGAGGTCCAAGCACGCTCACGACCCAGCGAGCACCCCGGTCCTGGCGACTGCGTCGACTAGGCAATCTTCGAAGCGCCTCTGGACGTCTTCCCCAGCACCGATTGAGAAGGCTCCGAAGCAGCTCAAGGTTGTGCCGCCTCCTGCGCCAAAAGCATCGAAGGCCACCTCCCCCAAACCACCGAAGGTTTTGCCCAGAATCAAAGTGACCATCCCCACCATCTCCGGGTAATCATCTGACATGTTCTTTTCATCGATTCGAGCAACAGAACGTAACCGACTGAGTGCGGACATTTGCACTGCTGCTAATCAGGAACCTCTTCCTACCAGTACCAAGACGAGGAGATGGAAGACGCGGTTACCTCCAACCCAGGTAAAAACTCTTTTGATCTTGTTCTTGATTACTCGGTCGATTGAATTCTAGCGGTTCACTTCGGGTCGAGTGAACTTCTCTGCAGCTCCACCCAACGTCATCGATCTCCTAGATGACGATGAAGATGTGGCTCCTAGGCCCAGAAAGAACAAAAAGGTAGCGGCTGGTAAGGCGTCTCAGCAGGGACCAATGACAACACCAACCGTCCGTCAATCTGAAGACGCGGGCGGGCCCTCTGTAACCTTCGATGTACCCTTGTTGAGTGAGCGCCCTGCACCATCGACTGTACAGGTGTCTCCTTCAGTCGTCCAATGTCACGCCCCGGAGCTCCAAGCTGCCGCACCTGGGTCGTCTGCCCTCTTCTTCACCAGCTACGCTGTTCCGGAAAACCAGTCGGATGCGGCTGTGGAAGCCATCCGTTAGGCTAACGTGATGATGCAGCGGATGAAGACAGTGCACGAGAATAGCCAGGCTGCTTACGACGCCAGCGCTGCTCTCCGGGCCAATGTTCAGGTAAGTAAACTTTCGACTGACCTTGTTCTATCAGGATATGCTACCCGAAATATTTTCTTCCATACAATCTCCTGTTGTTTGCGTCGAATCTGTACACCCGATGGGTGTTTTGTTGTCTTTGGTATTTGCGCTCTTCCACTTGGTCTGGCCGAGTAGGATCTGAACCGGTGGGGGCACGCTAAGTGCACCCACTGGGTGTAGTCCCCGAGACCACAGTTGACTACTGGCGGTCGACTGGGGTCTGAGTTCTTTTTCCTTTCTTTTCTTCCACTCAACCCAGGCGGACCGGTCGAATGAGATCTGAACCAGTGGCGGCAGGTCAAGTGCACCCACTGGATGTAGTCCCTGAGACCGCGATCGACTGTTGGCAGTCGACTGGGGTCTAAATAGTTTTTTTTTGACTTGACCCGGGCGGACCGGTCGAGTTGGGTCTGAATCAGCGGGAGCACACCAAGTGCACCCGCTGGGTGTAGTCCCCGATACCGCAGTCGAATGCGTGCAGTCGGCTGGGGTCTAAGTGAACTCTTTAAGTTTTATTCACTCGAAAGTAAATAACCTTTGATCTTGTCGATTGACACGTCTTTTGCCTCCTGCAGAAATCTTGTACTCTCATTTCCAAGTTTGCTGAACTTGAGGAGAAGCAGAGGCAAGTCAACCTCGACTTGGAGCTGGCCCAACAGAATTTGAAGAAAGCTCAAGATGAAGCTGCTGGTATGGAAGGTAACTGCATGTCGACTGTTTACGTCGATCGTCTTTTAAAACATTTCTTCAATCTCTTGTTTGATCCAATTGCTTCTTTTGCAGAGAAAATGAAGTTGGCTTTGGAGAAAAAGGACTCGGACCTCGCAGCTGCGCAGAAGGAAGCCCAGGATAAGACTGGTCTTGCAGACCAGAAGCTGGCTTTAGTCGGGGCGTTGGAAGGGGAGGTGAACAAGTTGAAGTCATGTCTCAATGAGTCTAACCGAGAAGTGAGTCGTCTGAAGAAGGATAAAATTGCCCTGAATGAAAAGCTGGAGTCTGCGGTCCACAAGAGGAATGACACGGTAAGCTTATCTGAGAACTCTTGCCAAGAAGCTCTATCTTATGCTGGAAGGTACTTCTTTTAAACCGACTGTGTTGATTGCTTGCAAATGAATCCTGTCCGGTCGACTCACTAATTTTTTACTGCAGAATTCTGTCAAGACTTTGACGAGGAAATCGGAAGGGTCGAGATGGGTCTGGACCCTATCGCTTCTCCAGTTTGCGACGAAACTGCCATGAACGTGCTCCGACTGGAGTCTCGTGTCGCCAGCGTCACAAGTTACCTCGCGCGTCTGAAGGTGGCAGTCTCACGAGTCGACTCATTGCTCTGGCCAACGGCGACACTTCAAAATGACCTGGAATCTCTGATGGCTCGACTCGACGAGATCCCCGATCGAGTGCAAGAATGGAAGAAGTCCTCCGCCCGGTGTGGTGCTGACGTGGCGTTGTCTTTGGTACGAGTCCACTGCAAGGAAGCCCGTGAAAACAAGCTGGCCGCGATCAAGGTCGCCAACACCAAAAGGCATGACTTCCAGTCCTTTATGGAGACTTTCATCGCTGCTGCCACTCGGATCGTAGATGGGATCGACTTGGACAAATTCGTCAAACCAGCCAGCCCTCCTCCTGCCGAGTGAACAAACTTGTGAGATTTGAATCCGTCTTAAATTTGCCTCGGAATGCCGAGTGATTGCTGTAACCGTTAAACTCCTTCGGGCTTGATGCTCGAATACTTTTGATTTGCTGCTTGGAACTTTAGGATTTATCCGAATTGCTTTTGAGTATACTTGCAATTGCTTTTGGGATCTGCTCCGTTGTATATGTGGCGTAGCTTGGAGGAGAAGGTTGCAGTCGACCTGCGCTTCGCCGTCCTTGCGGACAAGGATGGAGCGTATGTTGTATTTGTGGCATAGCTCGGAGAAGAGGGTCGCGTTCGACCTGCGCCTCGTCGTCCTTGCTAACAAGGATGGAGCGTACGTTGTATTTGTGGCGTAGCTCGGAGAAGAGGGCCGCGGTCGACCTGCACCTCGCCGTCCTTGCGGACAAGGATTTTATAAACTTAGGCGAGTGCTGGACTGCAGCTAAGCCCCCGAGTGGGAGGATTCCTCACCACTCGGTAGGATTTTACAAACTTAGGCGAGTACTAGACTACAGCTAAGCCCCGAGTGGGAGGACTGCTCACCACTCAGTAGGATTTCACAATCTTAGGCGAGTACTGGACTGTAGCTAAGCCCTCGAGTGGGAGGATTGCTCACCACTCGGTAGGATTTTACAAACTTAGGTGAGTACTTGACTGCAGCTAAGCCCCCGAGTGGGAGGATTGCTCACCACTCGGTAGGATTTTACAAACTTAGGTGAGTACTGGACTGCAGCGAAGCCCCCGAGTGGGAGGATTGCTCACAACT
>NC_057806.1:423830923-423842631 GCF_018294505.1 Triticum aestivum | reverse complement strand
AGGCGAGTACTGGACTGCAACTAAGCCCTCGAATGGGAGGATTGCTCTCCACTCGGTAGGATTTTACAAACTTAGGCGAGTACTGGACTGCAGCTAAGCCCCCGAGTGGGAGGATTGCTCACCACTCGGTAGGATTTTACAAACTTAGGCGAGTACTGGACTGCAGCTAAGCCCCCGAGTGGGAGGATTGCTCACCACTCGGTAGGATTTTACAAACTTAGGCGAGTACTGGACTGCAGCTAAGCCCCCGAGTGGGAGGATTGCTCACCACTCGGTAGGATTTTACAAACTTAGGCGAGTACTGGACTGCAGCTAAGCCCCCGAGTGGGAGGGTTGCTCACCACTCGGTAGGATTTTACAAACTTAGGCGAGTACTGGGCTGCAGCTAAGACCCCGAGTGGGAGGATTGCTCACCATTCGGTAGGATTTTACAAACTTAGGCGAGTACTGGACTGCAGCTAAGCCCCCGAATGGGAGGATTGCTCACCACTCGGTAGGATTTTCTTTCGAGCTTAGGCAAAATGGATTCGCGGCTAAGCCTCCCGAGTGAGAGGCTTTCTCATCACTCGGTAGGATTTTCTTTCGAACTTAGGCGAAATGGATTCGCGGCTAAGCCCACCCACTGGGGGGATTTCGGAGGTAAGTAAAAACAACAACAATCATGCGAGAAGACTGAAAAGCTCTTGTCTTTGACAAACAAATTACAAAGGTACTTCTTATTACATTTTATTTGAACGAGTGCTTAAGTATAAAAAGGGCGAAGCACCTCCGCGTTCCAAGCCCGTGGCTCGTCCTTCTGATGCTCGACGCTGTAAAGATGGTATGCTCCATTATGGAGAACTTTGGTGATGATGAAGGGGCCTTCCCAAGCCAGGGCGAGGTTGTGTGGTTTTTGTTAATCGACTCGAAGAACCAGGTCTCCCTCTTGAAAGGTTCGACCCCTCATGTTTCTGGCGTGGAACCGAGGCAAGTCTTGCTGATAAATGGTCGACCGGATCAAGGCCACCTCTCTTTCCTCCTCTAAGAGATCGACTGAATCTTGCCGGGCCTGCTCTGCTTCCTCTTCGGAGAAGAGCTCGACTCAGGGTGCATTGTGGAGCAGGTCACTTGGCAGAACAGCTTCGGCTCCATAGACCAAAAAGAAAGGAGTTCATCCAGTCGATCGATTGGGAGTTGTCCGCAAACCCCAGAGAACTGACGGAAGTTCATCGACCCAAGCGCTTGTTGCATGTTTGAGATCACGCATCAGTCGGGGTTTCAGTCCTTTGAGAATTAGGACATTCGCTCTTTCTGCTTGTCCGTTTGACTACGGGTGAGCGACTGAAGCATAGTCGACTCGTGTGCCTTGAGAAGCGTAGAAAGCTCTAAACTCATCAGAATCAAAGTTCGAACCGTTGTCAGTGATAATGCTGTGTGGAACTCCATATCTGAATGTCAATTCTCTGATAAAACTGACAGCGGTGCTGGCTTCAAGATTCTTGATAGGTTTAGCTTCGATCCATTTGGTAAACTTGTCGACTGCTACAAGCACAAGAGTGAAGCCGCTCCTACCAGTTCTCAGTGGTCCAACCATATCCAATCCCCAAACAACAAAGGGCTAGACGAGGGGAATGGTCTTCAGGGCTGACGTTGGCTTGTGAGACATGTCAGAGTAAAACTGGCAGCCTTCACATCTGTCGACTATATCTTTCGCCATTTCATTTGCTCATGGCCAATAGAATCCGGCTCGGTATGCTTTAGCCACGATGGCCCGAGAAGATGCATGGTGACCACAGGTCCCCGAGTGGATGTCGTTGAGGATCATTCGACCTTCTTCCAGCGTTATGCATCTCTGACCGACTCCAGTCACGCTTTCCCTGAACAGTTGTCCTCTTATCACAGTAAAGGCCTTGGATCGACGGACGATGTGCCGAGCCTCTTCTTCGTCCTCTGGGAGTTCCTTCCTAAGGATGTACGCAATGTACGACACTTGATAACCCACAAGTATAGGGGATCGCAACAGTTTTCGATAAGTAAGAGTGTCGAACCCAACGAGGAGCTAAAGGTAGAAAAAATATTCCCTCAAGTTCTATCGACCACCGATACAACTCTACGTACGCTTGACGTTCGCTTTACCTAAAACAAGTATGAAACTAGAAGTACTTTGTAGGTGTTGTTGGATAGGTTTGCAAGATAATAAAGAGTACATAAATAAAACTAGGGGCTGTTAAGGTAAAGAAGCAACTAAAGTAAATATAGCGAGTGTGGAAAAGTGGTGGTAGGAGTTGCGAAATTGCCCCTAAGCAATTGACTACTTTACTAGACCGATAGCAAGTATTATGTGGGAGAGGCCACTGCTAGCATGTCATCCCTTACTTGGAATTCTATGCACTTATGATTGGAACTATTAGCAAGCATCCGCAACTACTAATGTTCATTAAGGTAAAACCCAACCATAGCATTAAGATATATTGGTCCCCCTTAAATCCCGTATGCATCAATTTCTATGCTAGGTTGAAGCTTCTGTCACTCTTGCCCTCCAATACATAGTCCTATCAATATACAACTAACCCTATGGTGTGATCCACGCACGCGCTCATATGATGGGCACCAAAGGACAGCAACATAACCATAAGCAAATTAAATCAATCATAGCAATTCATCAACCACCGATAGGACAACGAAAATCTACTCAGACATCATAGGATGGCAACACATCATTGGATAATAATATGAAGCATAAAGCACCATGTTCAAGTAGAGGGTACAGCGGGTTGCGAGAGAGTGGACCGCTGTAGATAGAGGGGGGAAGGTGATGGAGATGTTGGTGAAGATGGCGGAGGTGTTGGTGAAGATCGCGGTGATGATGATGATGGCCACGATGGTGTTTCGGCGCCACCGGAGGAGAGGGGGAGAGGGGCCCCCTTCTTCCTCTTCTTACTTGACCTCCTCCCTAGATGGGATAAGGGTTTCCCCTCTGGTCCTTGGCCTCCATGGCATGGGAGGGGCGAGAGCCCCTTCGAGATTGGATCTATCTCGCTGTTTCTCTCTGGTTCTGCGTTCTGTTCTGGCTCTGTTTCACCGTTTTGTATATATATGGAGATCCGTAACTCCGATTGGCCTGAAACCTTCGCCGTGATTTTTTCCCGAATATTAGCTTTCTTGCGGCAAAAGAAGAGCGTCAACTGCCTTACGGTGGGCTCACAAGTGTAGGGGCTCTCCCTAGGGGGGCGCCCCCTGCCTCGTGACCACCTCGGGCACTGGTTCGCGTTGATTTTCCTTCCGAATTTTCCATATTTTCCAAAAGTAAGCTCCGTCCATTTTTATCCTGTTTGGACTCCGTTTGATATGGATATTCGGCGAAACCAAAAACATGCAACAGACAGGAACTGGCACTGGGCACTGGATCAATATGTTAGTCCTAAAAATAATATAAAAAGTTTCTAAAAAGTATATGAAAGTTGAATAATATTGGCATGGAACAATCAAAAATTATAGATACGACGGAGACATATCAGCATCCCCAAGCTTAATTCCTGCTCGTCCTCGAGTAGGTAAATGATAAAAAAGATAATTTTTGATGTGGAATGCTACCTAGCATAATCTTGATCACATATCTGAAGGAAATATGCCCTGGTGGCAATAATAAAGTTATTATTTATTTCCTTATATCATGATAAATGTTTATTATTCATGCTAGAATTGTATTAGTATTAACCGGAAACATAATACATGTGTGAATACATAGACAAACAGAGTGTCACTAGTATGCCTATACTTGACTAGCTCGTTGATCAAAGATGGTTATGTTTCCTAACCATAGACATGAGTTGTCATTTGATTAACGGTATCACATCATTAGGAGAATGATGTGATTGACTTGACCCATTCCATTAGCTTAGCACTTGATCGTTTAGTTTGTTGCTATTGCTTTCTTCATGACTTATACATGTTCCTATGACTATGAGATTATGCAACTCCCGTTTGCCGGAGGAACACTTTGTGTGCTACCAAACATCACAACGTAAATGGGTGATTATAAAGGTGCTCTACAGGTGTCTCAAAAGGTACTTGTTGGGTTGGCGTATTTCGAGATTAGGATTTGCCACTCCGATTGTCGGAGAGGTATCTCTGGGCCCACTCGGTAATACACATCACTATAAGCCTTGCAAGAATTGCAACTAATGAGTTAGTTGCGGGATGATGTATTACGGAACGAGTAAAGAGACTTGCCGGTAACGAGATTGAACTAGGTATTGAGATACCGACGATCGAATCTCGGGCAAGTAACATACCGATGACAAAGGGAACATCGTATGTTGTTATTGTTGTGGAACGTAGTAATTTCAAAATTTTCCTATGCACACGCAAGATCATGGTGATGCATAGCAACGAGAGGGGGAGAGTGTGATCTACGTACCCTTGTAGATCGACAACGGAAGTGTTAACTTGGTTGATGTAGTCGTACGTCTCCACGGCCCGACCGATCAAGCACCGAAACTACGTCACCTCCGAGTTCTAGCACACGTTCAGCTCGATGATGATCCCTGGACTCCGATCCAGCAAAGTGTCGGGGAAGAGTTCCGTCAGCACGACGGCGTGGTGACGATCTTGATGTACTACCGTCGCAGGGCTATGGTGGAAGGGGGCACCGCACACGGCTAATAATATGATCACGTGGATCAACTTGTGTGTCAAGGGGTGCCCCCTGCCCCCGTATATAAAGGATCAAGGGGAGGAGGCCGGCCAGCCCTCTATGGCGCACCAAGGAGGAGTCCTCCTCCTAGTAGTAGTAGGACTCCTACTAGGAGGGGGAAAGAAGTGGGGAGGGAGAGGGAAAGGGGGGCGCCGCCCCCCCTCTCCTAGTCCAATTCGGACCAGGGGGGAGGAGGCGTGCGGCCCACCTTTGGATGCCCCTCTCTCTCTCTCCACTAAGGCCCATATGGCCCATTACTTCTCCTGGGGGGGTTCCGGTAACCCTCCGGCTCTCCGGTTTTCTCCGAAATCACCCGGAACACTTCCAGTGTCCGAATATAGCCATCCAATATATCAATCTTTATGTCTCGACCATTTCGAGACTCCTCGTCATGTCCGTGATCACATCCAGGACTCCGAACTAACTTCGATACATCAAAACTCATAAACTCATAATATAATTATCATCAAAACCTTAAGCGTGCGGACCCTACGGGTTCGAGAACAATGTAGACATGACCGAGACATGTCTCCGGTCAATAACCAATAGCGGAACTTGGATGCTCATATTGGCTCCTACATATTCTACGAAGATCTTTATCGGTCAGACCGCATAACAACATACGTCGTTCCCTTTGTCATCGGTATGTTACTTGCCTGAGATTCGATCGTCGGTATATCAATACCTAGTTCAATCTCATTACTGGCAAGTCTCTTTACTCGTTCTGTAATACATCATCCCACAACTAACTCATTAGTTGCAATGCTTGCAAGGCTTAAGTGATGTGCATTACGGAGAGGGCCCAGAGATACCTCTCCGATAATCGGAGTGACAAATCCTAATCTCGAAATACGCCAACCCAACATGTACCTTTGGAGACACCTGTAGAGCACCTTTATAATCACCCATTTACGTTGTGACGTTTGGTAGCACACAAAGTGTTCCTCCGGCAAACGGGAGTTGCATAATCTCATAGTCATAGGAACATGTATAAGTCATGAAGAAAGCAATAACAACATACTAAACGATCGGGTGCTAAGCTAATGGAATGGGTCATGTCAATCGGATCATTCACCTAATGATGTGATACCGTTAATCAAATAACAACTCCTTGTTCATGGTTAGGAAACATAACGATCTTTGATTAACGAGCTAGTCAAGTAGAGGCATACTAGTGACACTCTGTTTGTCTATGTATTCACACATGTATTATGTTTCTATTTAATACAATTCTAGCATGAATAATAAACTTTTATC
Organism: Triticum aestivum; assembly: GCF_018294505.1. Taxonomy (NCBI): domain Eukaryota; kingdom Viridiplantae; phylum Streptophyta; class Magnoliopsida; order Poales; family Poaceae; genus Triticum; species Triticum aestivum. The sequence goes on along the minus strand of NC_057806.1, from coordinate 423,836,699 downwards.
ATGATATAAGGAAATAAATAATAACTTTATTATTGCCTCTAGGGCATATTTCCTTTAGTCTCCCACTTGCACTAGAGTCAATAATCTAGTTCACATCACCATGTGATTTAACAGCAATAGTTCACATCACCATGTGATTAACACCCATAGTTCACATCGATATGTGATCAACACCCAAAGGGTTTACTAGAGTCAGTAATCTAGTTCACATCACTATGTTATTAACACCCAAAGAGTACTAAGGTGTGATCTTGTTTTGCTTGTGAGATAATTTTAGTCAACGGGTCTGTCACATTCAGATCCGTAAGTATTTTACGAATTTCTATGTCAACAATGCTCTACACGGAGCTACTCTAGCTTATTGCTCCCACTTTCAATATGTATCTAGATCAAGACTTAGAGTCATCCAGATCTGTGTCAAAACTTGCATCGACGTAACTTCTTACGACGAACCTTTTTGTCACCTCCATAATTGAGAAATATTTCCTTATTCCACTAAGGATAATTTTGACCGCTGTCCAGTGATCTACTCTTAGGTCACTATTGTACTCCCTTGCTTAACACAGTGTAGGGTATACAATAGATCTGGCATACAGCATGGCATACTTTATAGAACCTATGGCTGAGGCATAGGGAATGACTTTCATTCTATTTCTATCTTCTGCCGTGGTCGGGCTTTGAGTCTTACTCAATTTCACACCTTGCAACACAGGCAAGAACTCTTTCTTTGACTGTTCCATTTTGAACTACTTCAAAATCTTGTCAAGGTATGTACTCATTGAAAAAACTTATCAAGCGTCTTAACCTATCTCTATAGATCTTGATGCTCAATATGTAAGCAACTTTACCGAGGTCTTTCTTTGAAAAACTCCTTTCAAATATTCCTTGATGCTTTCCAGAAAATTATACATTATTTCTGATCAACAATATGTTGTTCACATATACTTATCAGAAATGTTGTAGTGCTCCCACTCACTTTCTTGTAAATACAGGCTTCACTGTAAGTCTGTATAAAACTATATGCTTTGATCAACTTATCAAAGCGTATATTCCAACTCCGAGATGCTTGCACCAGTCCATAGATGGATCGTTGGAGCTTGCATATTTTGTTAACACCTTTAGGATTGACAAAACCTTCTGGTTGCATCATATACAACTCTTCTTTAAGAAATCCATTAAGGAATGCAGTTTTGTTTATCCATTTGCCAGATTTCATAAAATGCGGCAATTGCTAACATGATTCGGACAGACTTAAGCATATATACGAGTGAGAAAATCTCATCGTAGTCAACACCTTGAACTTGTCGAAAACCTTTTTCGACAATTCTAGCTTTGTAGATAGTAACACTACTATCAGCGTCCGTCTTCCTCTTGAAGATCCATTTATTTTCTATGGCTTGCCGATCATCGGGCAAATCCATCAAAGTCCATACTTTGTTCTCATACATGGATCATATCTCAGATTTTATGGCCTCAAACCATTTCGCGGAATCTGGGCTCATCATTACTTCCTCATAGTTCGCAAGTTCGTCATGGGCTAGTAACATGACTTCCAGAACAGGATTTCCTTACCACTCTGGTGCGGATCTCACTCTGGTTTACCTACGAGATTCGGTAGTAACTTGATCTGAAGTTACATGATCATCATCATTAGCTTCCACACTAATTGGTCTAGTAGTCACAGGAACAGATTTCTGTAATGAACTACTTTCCAATAAGGGAGCAGGTACAGTTACCTCATCAAGTTCTACTTTCCTCCCACTCACTTCTTTCGAGAGAAACTCCTTCTCTAGAAAAACTCTGAATTTAGCAACAAAAGTCTTGCCTTCGGATTTGTGATAGAAGGTGTACCCAACAGTCTCCTTTGGGTATCCTATGAAGACATACTTCTCCGATTTGGGTTTGAGCTTATCAGGTTGAAACTTTTTCACATAAGATTGCAACCTCAAATTTTAAGAAACGACAGCTTAGGTTTCTTGCCAAACCATAGTTCATACGGTGTCATCTCAACGGATTTAGATGGTGCCCTATTTAACGTGAATGCAGCTGTCTCTAATGCATAACCCCAAAACGATAGCGGTAGATCGGTAAGAGACATCATAGATCGCACCATATCTAATAAAGTACGGTTATGGCGTTCGGACACACCATTATACTGTGGTGTTCCAGGTGGCGTGAGTAGTGAAACTATTTCACATTGTTTTAACTGAAGGCCAAACTCTTAACTCAAATATTTTACCTCTGCGATCATATCGTAGAAACTTTTATTTTCTTGTTACGATGATTCTCCACTTCACTCTGAAATTCTTTGAACTTTTCAAATGTTTCAGACTTGTGTTTCATTAAGTAGATATACCCATATCCGCTCAAATCATCTGTGAAGGACAGAAAATAACGATACTTGCCGTGAGCCTTAACACTCATCGGACAACATACATCAGTATGTATTATTTCCAATAAGTCAGTTGCTCGCTCCATTGTTCCGGAGAACGGAGTCTTAGTCATCTTGCCCATGAGGCATGGTTCGCAAGCATCAACTGATTCATAATCAAGTGATTCCAAAAGCCCATCAACATGGATTTTCTTCATGCGCTTTACACCAATATGACCTAAACGGCAGTGCCACAAGTAAATTGCACCATCATTATTAACTTTGCATCTTTTGGTTTCAATATTATGAATATGTGTATCACTACGATCGAGATCCAACGAACCATTTTCATTGGGTGTGTAACCATATAAGGTTTTATTCATGTAAATAGAACAACAATTATTCTCTAACTTAAATGAATAACCGTATTGCAATAAACATGATCAAATCATATTCATGCTCAACGCAAACACCAAATAACACTTATTTAGGTTCAACACTAATCCCGAAAGTATAGGGAGTGTGCGATGATGATCATATCAATCTTGGAACTACTTCCAACACACATCGTCACTTCACCATTAACTAGTTTCTGTTCATTCTGCAACTCCCGTTTCGAGTTACTACTCTTAGCAACTGAACCAGTATCAAATACTGAGGGGTTGCTACGAACACTAGTAAAATACACATTAATAATCTGTATATCAAATATACCTTTGTTCACTTTGCCATCCTTCTTATCTGCCAAATACTTGGGGTAGTTCCGCTTCCAGTGACCAGTCCCTTTGCAGTAGAAGCACTTAGTCTCAGGCTTAGGACCAGACTTGGGCTTCTTCACTTGAGCAGCAACTTGCTTGCTGTTCTTCTTGAAGTTCCCCTTCTTCCCTTTGCCCTTTTATTGAAACTAGTGGTCTTGACTACCATCAACACTTGATACTCTTTCTTGATTTCTACCTTCATCGATTTCATCATTATGAAAAGCTCGGGAGTCGTTTTCGTCATCCCTTGCATACTATAGTTCATCACGAAGTTCTACTAACTTGGTGATGGTGACTAGAGAATTCTGTCAATCACTATCTTATCTGGAAGATTAACTCCCACTTGATTCAAGCGATTGTAGTACCCAGACAATCTGAGCACATGCTCACTAGTTGAGCGATTCTCCTCCATCTTTTGGCAATAGAACTTGTTGGAGACTTCATATCTCTCAACTCGGGTATTTGCTTGAAATATTAACTTCAACTCCTGGAACATCTCATATGCTCCATGACGTTCAAAATGTCTTTGAAGTCCCGATTCTAAGCCATTAAGCATGGTGCACTAAACTATCAAGTAGTCATCATATTGAGCTAGCCAAACGTTCATAACGTCTGCATCTGCTCCTGCAATAGGTCCGTCACCTAGCGGTGCATCAAGGACATAATTCTTCTGTGCAGCAATGAGGATAAACCTCAGATCACGGATCCAATCCGCGTCATTGCTACTAACATCTTTCAACACAATTTTCTCTAGGAACATATCAAAATAAACACAGGGAAGCAACAACGCGAGCTATTGATCTACAACATAATTTGCAAAATACTACCAGGACTAAGTTCATGATAAATTTAAGTTCAATTAATCATATTACTTAAGAACTCCCACTTAGATAGACATCCCTCTAATCCTCTAAATGATCACGTGATCCAAATCAACTAAACCATGTCCGATCATCACGTGAGATGGAGTAGTTTCATTGGTGAACATCACTATGTTGATCATATCTACTATATGATTCACGCTCGACCTTTCGGTCTCCGTGTTCCGAGGCCATATCTCTATATGCTTGGCTCGTCAAGTATAACCTGAGTATTCCACATGTGCAACTGTTTTGCACCCGTTGTATTTGAACGTAGAGCCTATCACACCCGATCATCACGTGGTGTCTCAGCACGAAGAACTTTCACAACGGTGCATACCCAGGGAGAACACTTCTTGATAATTAGTGAGAGATCATCTTATGATGCTACCGTCAATCAAAGCAAGATAAGATGCATAAAAGATAAACATCACATGCAATCAATATAAGTGATATGATATGGCCATCATCATCTTGTGCTTGTGATCTCCATCTCCGAAGCACCGTCATGATCACCATCGTCACCGGCGCGACACCTTGATCTCCATCGTAGCATCGTTGTCGTCTCGCCAATCTTATGCTTCCACGACTATCGCTACCGCTTAGTGATAAAGTAAAGCATTACAACACGATTGCATTGCATACGATAAAGCGACAACCATATGGCTCCTGCCAGTTGCCGATAACTCGGTTACAAAACATGATCATCTCATACAATAAAATTTAGCATCATGTCTTGACCATATCACATCACAACATGCCCTGCAAAAACAAGTTAGACGTCCTCTACTTTGTTGTTGCATGTTTTACGTGGCTGCTACGGGCTTAAGCAAGAACCAATCTTACCTAAGCATCAAAACCACAACGATAGTTTGTCAAGTTGGTGTTGTTTTAACCTTCACAAGGACCGGGCGTAGCCACACTCGGTTCAACTAAAGTTGGAGAAACTGTCACCCGCAAGCCACCTATGTGCAAAGCACGTCGGGAGAACCGGTCTCGCGTAAGCGTACGCGTAATGTCGGTCCGAGCCGCTTCGTCCAACAATACCGCCGAACCAAAGTATGACATGCTGGTAAGCAGTATGACTTGTATCGCCCACAACTCACTTGTGTTCTACTCGTGCATACACCATTAACATATAAAACCTAGGCTCGGATGCCTCTGTTGGGGAATGTAGTAATTCCAAAATTTTCCTATGCACACGCAAGATCATGGTGATGCATAGCAACGAGAGGGGGAGAGTGTGATCTACGTACCCTTGTAGATCGACAACGGAAGCATTAACTTGGTTGATGTAGTCGTACGTCTCCACGGCCCGACCGATCAAGCACCGAAACTACGGCACCTCCAAGTTCTAGCACACGTTCAGCTCGACAACGATCCCCGGACTCCGATCCAGCAAAGTGTCGGGGAAGAGTTCCGTCAGCACGACGGCGTGGTGACGATCTTGATGTACTACCATAGTAGGGCTTCGCCTAAGCACCGCTACAATATTATCGAGGACTATGGTGGAAGGGGGCACCGCACACGGCTAAGAATATGATCACGTGGATCAACTTGTGTGTCAAGGGGTGCCCCCTGCCCCCGTATATAAAGGATCAAGGGGAGGAGGTCGGCCGGCCCTCTATGGCGCGCCAAGGAGGAGTCCTCCTCCTAGTAGGAGTTGGACTCCTACTAGGAGGGGGAAAGATGTGGGGAGGGAGAGGGAAAGGGGGGCGCCGCCCCCCCTCTCCTAGTCCAATTCAGACCAGGGGGGAGGAGGCGCGTGGCCCACCTTTGGCTGCCCC
>NC_057806.1:423806068-423830698 GCF_018294505.1 Triticum aestivum | reverse complement strand
CGAAATCACCTGGAACACTTCCGGTGTCCGAATATAGCCGTCCAATATATCAATCTTTATGTCTCAACCATTTCGAGACTCCTCGTCATGTCCGTGATCACATCCGGGACTTCGAACTAACCTCGGTACATCAAAACTCATAAACTCATAATATAACTATCATCGAAACCTTAAGCGTGCGGACCCTACGGGTTCGAGAACAATGTAGACATGACCGAGACACATCTCCGGTTAATAACCAATAGCAGAACCTGGATGCTCATATTGGCTCCTACATATTCTACGAAGATCTTTATCGGTCAGACCGCATAACAACATACGTTGTTCCCTTTGTCATCGGTATGTTACTTGCCCGAGATTCGATCGTCGGTATCTCAATACCTAGTTCAATCTCGTTACCGGCAAGTCTCTTTACACGTTTCGTAATACATCATCTCGCAACTAACTCATTAGTTGCAATGCTTGCAAGGCTTATGTGATGTGCATTACGGAGAGGGCCCAGAGATACCTCTCCGACAATCGGAGTGACAAATCCTAATCTCGAAATACGCCAACCCAACATGTACCTTTGGAGACACCTGTAGAGCACCTTTGTAATCACCCATTTACTTTGTGACGTTTGGTAGCACACAAAGTGTTCCTCCGGCAAACGGGAGTTGCATAATCTCATAGTCATAGGAATATGTATAAGTCATGAAGAAAGCAATAGCAACATACTAAATGATCGGGTGCTAAGCTAATGGAATGGGTCATGTCAATCAGATCATTCACCTAATGATGTGATCCCGTTAATAAAATAACAACTCCTTGTTCATGGTTAGGAAACATAACCATCTTTGATTAACGAGCTAGTCAAGTAGAGGCATACTAGTGACACTCTGTTTGTCTATGTATTCACACATGTATTATGTTTCCGTTTAATACAATTCTAGCATGAATAATAAAAATTTATCATGATATAAGGAAATAAATAATAACTTTATTATTGCCTCTAGGGCATATTTCCTTCAGTTATGCGGTCTGACCGATAAAGATCTTCATAGAATATGTAGGAGCCAATATGGGCATCCAGGTCCCGCTATTGGTTATTGACCAGAGAGGTGTCTCGGTCATGTCTACATAGTTCTCGAACCCGTAGGGTCCGCATGCTTAACGTTCGTTGACGATATAGTACTATGAGTTATGTATGTTGGTGACCGAATGTTGTTCGGAGTTTTGGATGAGATCACAGATATGACGAGGAACTCCGGAATGGTCCGGAAGTAAAGATTGATATGTGGATAGTAGTGTTTGATCTCCAGAAGGGTTCCGGAATTCACCGGAAGGGGTTCCGGATGTTTCCCGAAATGTTTGGGCACGAGAACACTTTATCTGGGCCAAAGGGGAAATCCCACGAGGCTTTTGGAAAGTGCAAAAGGAAGTTTGCGAAGACCAGAGGCTAGACGCCGGGAACCTTGGCGTCTAGGGGGTAGATGCCGGGAACCCTGGCATCTAGCCCTGGAGTCCGAAAAGGACTCTTGCCTTTCGGGTGAAACTGACTTTGAGGAGGCTTTTACTCCAAGTTTCGACCCCAAGGCTCAACATATAAATAGAGGGGTAGGGCTAGCACCAAAGACATATCAAGAAACACCAAGCCGTGTGCCGGCAACCCCGTCCCCTCTAGTTTATCCTCCGTCATAGTTTTCGTAGTGCTTAGGCGAAGCCCTGCGGAGATTGTTCTTCACCAACACCGTCACCACGCCGTCGTGCTGCCGGAACTCATCTACTACTTTGCCCCTCTTGCTGGATCGAGAAGGCGATGACATCACCGAGCCGAACGTGTGCAGAACTCGGAGGTGCCGTGCTTTTGGTACTTGGATCGGTCGGACGTGAAGACGTACGACTACATCAACCGCGTTGATATAATGCTTCCGCGAACGGTCTATGAGGGTACGTAGACAACACTCTCCCCTCTCGTTGCTATGCATCACCATGATCTTGCGTGTGCGTAGGAAATTTTTGAAATTACTACGTTCCCCAACAGTGGTATCAGAGCCTAGGTTTTATGCGTTGATGTTGTGCACGAGTAGAACACAAGTGAGTTGTGGGCGATATAAGTCATACTGCTTACAACATGTCATACTTTTGTTCGGTGGTATTGTTGGATGAAGCGGCCCAGACCGACATTACACGTACGCTTACGCAAGACTGGTTCTACCGACGTGCTTTGCACACAGGTGGCTGGCGGGTGTCAGTTTCTCCAACTTTAGTTGAACCAAGTGTGGCTACGCCTGGTCCTTGCGAAGGTTAAAACAACACCAACTTGACAAACTATCGTTGTGGTTTTGATGCGTAGGTAAGAACGGTTCTTGCTTAAGCCCGTAGCAGCCACATAAAACTTGCAACAACAAAGTAGAGGACGTCTAACTTGTTTTTGTAGGGCATGTTGTGATGTGATATGGTCAAGACATGATGCTAAATTTTATTGTATGAGATGATCATGTTTTGTAACCGAGTTATCGGCAACTGGCAGGAGCCATATGGTTGTTGCTTTATTGTATGCAATGCAATTGCGCTGTAATGCTTTACTTTATCACTAAGCGGTAGCGATAGTCGTGGAAGCATAAGATTGGCGAGACGACAACGATGCTACGATGGAGATCAATGTGTCGCGCCGGTGACGATGGTGATCATGACGGTGCTTCGGAGATGGAGATCACAAGAACAAGATGATGATGGCCATATCATATCACTTAAATTGATTGCATGTGATGTTTATCTTTTATGCATCTTATCTTGCTTTGATTGACGGTAGCATTATAAGATGTTCTCTCACTAAATTTCAAGATAAAAGTGTTCTCCCTGAGTATGCACCATTGCCAAAGTTCGTCGTGCCCAGACACCATGTGATGATCGGGTGTGATAAGCTCTACGTCCATCTACAACGGGTGCAAGCCAGTTTTTGCACACGCAGAATACTTAGGTTAAACTTGACGAGCCTAGCATATGAAGATATGGCCTCGGAACACTGAGACCGAAAGGTCAAGCGTGAATCATATATTAGATATGATCAACATATTGATGTTCACCATTGAAAGCTACTCCATTTCACGTGATGATCGGTTATAGTTTAGTTGATTTGGATCACGTGATCACTTAGAAGATTAGAGGGATGTCTTTCTAAGTGGGAGTTCTTAAGTAATATGATTAATTGAACTTTAATTTATCATGAACTTAGTCCTGGTAGTATTAGCATATCTATGTTGTAGATCAATAGCTCGCATTTAGCTCCCCTGTTTTATTTTTGATATGTTCCTAGAGAAAACTAAGTTGAAAGATGTTAGTAGCAATGATGCGGATTGGATCCATGATCTGAGGTTTATCCTCATTGCTGCACAGAAGAAATATGGCTTTGATGCACCACTAGGTGACAAATCTATTGCAGGAGCATATGCAGATGTTATGAACATTTGGCTAGCTCAATATGATGACTACTTGATAGTTTAGTGCACCATGCTTAAACGGCTTAGAATCGGGACTTCAAAGACGTTTTGAACGTCATGGACCATATGAGATGTTCCAGGAGTTGAAGTTAATATTTCAAGCAAATACCTGAGTTGATAGATATGAAGTCTCCAACAAGTTCTATAGCTAAAAGATGGAGGAGAATAGCTCAAGCGGTGAGCATGTGCTCAGATTGTCTGGGTACTACAATCGCTTGAATCAAGTGGGAGTTAATCTTCCAGATAAAATAGTGATTGACATAATTCTCTAGTCACCATCACCAAGTTAGTAGAACTTTGTGATGAAGTATGATATGCAAGGGATAACGGAAACGATCCCAAGCTCTTCGTAATGCTGAAATCGACGAAGGTAGAAATCAAGAAAAATATCAAGTGTTGATGGTAGACAAGACCACTAGTTTCAAGAAAAAGGCAAAGGGAAGAAGGGGAACTTCAAGAAGAACGACAAGCAAATTGCTGCTCAAGTGAAGAAGCCCAAGTCTGGTCCTAAGCCTGAGACTAAGTGTTTCTACTGCAAAGGTACTGGTCACTGGAAGCGGAACTGCCCCAAGTATTTGGCGGATAAGAAGGATGGCAAAGTGAACAAAGGTATATTTGATATACAGATTATTGATGTGTATTTTACTGGTGTTCGTAGCAACCCCTCGGTATTTGATACTGGTTCAGTTGCTAAGAGTAGTAACTCAAAACGGGAGTTGCAGAATGAACATAGACTAGTTAAGGGTGAAGTGACGATGTGTGTTGGAAGTGGTTCCAAGATTGATATGATCATCATCGCACACTCCCTATAATTTTGGGATTAGTGTTGAACCTAAATAAGTGTTATTTGGTGTTTGCGTTGAGCATGAATATGATTTGATCATGTTTATTGCAATACGGTTATTCATTTAAGTAAGAGAATAAATTGTTGTTCTGTTTACATGAATAAAACCTTATATGGTTACACACCCAATGAAAATGGTTCGTTGGATCTCGATCGTAGTGATACACATATTCATAATATTGAAACCAAAAGATGCAAAGTTAATAATGATGGTGCAATTTATTTGTGGCACTGCCGTTTAGGTCATATTGGTGTAAAGCGCATGAAGAAAATCCATGTTGATGGGCTTTTGGAATCACTTGATTATGAATCAGTTGATGCTTGCGAACCATGCCTCATGGGCAAGATGACTAAGACTCCGTTCTCCGGAACAATGGAGCGAGCAACTGACTTATTGGAAATAATACATACTGATGTATGTTGTCCGATGAGTGTTAAGGCTCACGGCAAGTATCGTTATTTTCTGTCCTTCGCAGATGATTTGAGCGGATATGGGTATATCTACTTAATGAAACACAAGTCTGAAACATTTGAAAAGTTCAAAGAATTTCAGAGTGAAGTGGAGAATCATCGTAACAAGAAAATAAAAGTTTCTACGATATGATCGCAGAGGTAAAATATTTGAGTTAAGAGTTTGGCCTTCAGTTAAAACAATGTGAAATAGTTTCACTACTCACGCCACCTGGAACACCACAGTATAATGGTGTATCCGAACACCATAACCGTACTTTATTAGATATGGTGCGATCTATGATGTCTCTTACCGATCTACCACTATCGTTTTGGGGTTATGCATTAGAGACAGCTGCATTCACGTTAAATAGGGCACCATCTAAATCCATTGAGACGACACCGTATGAACTATGGTTTGGCTAGAAACCTAAGCTGTCGTTTCTTAAAGTTTGAGGTTGCAATGCTTATGTGAAAAAGTTTCAACCTGATAAGCTCTAACCCAAATCGGAGAAGTGCGTCTTCATAGGATACCCAAAAGAAAATGTTGGGTACACCTTCTATCACAGATCCGAAGGCAATATATTCGTTTCTTTGAATGGATCCTTTCTAGAAAAGGAGTTTTTCTCGAAAGAAGTGAGTGGGAGGAAAGTAGAACTTGATGAGGTAACTGTACCTGCTCCCTTATTGGAAAGTAGTTCATCACAGAAATCTGTTCCTGTGACTACTACACCGATTAGTGAGGAAGCTAATGATGATGATCATGTAACTTCAGATCAAGTTACTACTGAACCTCGTAGGTAAACCAGAGTGAGATCCGCACGAGAGTGGTACGATAATCATGTTCTGGAGGTCATGTTACTTGACCATGACGAGCCTACGAACTATGAGGAAGCGATGATGAGCCCAGATTCCGCGAAATGGCTTGAGGCCATGAAATCTGAGATGAGATCCATGTATGAGAACAAAGTATGGACAAAATCATATAGTCTGGCTATGCTCCATCTTCACCACACAAAATATTTACATCATGCACAACCCCGATGACAAGCCAAGCAATCGTTTCATACTTTTGACGTTCTCCAACCTTTTCAACTTTCACGCAATACATGAGCGTGAGCCATGGACATAGCACTATAGGTGGAATAGGATGGTGGTTGTGGAGAAGACATAAAGGAGAAGATAGTCTCATATCAACTAGGCGTATCAACGGGCTATGGAGATGCCCATCAATAGATATCAATGTGAGTGAGTAGGGATTGCCATGCAACGGATGCACTAAGAGCTATAAGTGTATGAAAGCTCAAACTGGAAACTAAGTGGGTGTGCATCCAACTTGCTTGCTCATGAAGACCTCGGGCGTTTGAGGAAGCCCATCATCGGAATATACAAGCCAAGTTCTATAATGAAAATTCCCACTAGTATATGAAAGTGATAACTCAAGAGACTCTCTATATGAAGAACATGGTGCTACTTTGAAGCACAAGTGTGGAAAAAAGATAGTTGCACTGCCCCTTCTCTCTTTTTCTCTCATTTTTTTTGTTTTTTTTGTGGGCTTCTTTGGCCTCTTTTTTTTTATTTGGGCTTCTTTGGCCTCTTTTATTTTTTTGTAAAGTCCGGAGTCTCATCCCGACTTATGGGGGAATCATAGTCTCCATCATCCTTTCCTCACTGGGGCAATGCTCTAATAATGATGATCATCACACTTTTATTTACTTACAACTCAATATTACAACTCGATATCTAGAACAAAGATATGACTCTATATAAATGCCTCCGGCAGTGTACCGGGATGTGCAATGATCTAGCGTAGCAATGATATCAAAAAACGGACAAGCCATGAAAACATCATGCTATCTATCTTACGATCATGCAAAGCAATATGAAAATGAATGCTCAAGTCATATATATGATGATGATGGAAGCTGCATGGCAATATATCTCGAATGGCTATGAATATGCCATAATAGGTAGGTATGGTGGCTTTTTTGAGGAAGGTATATGGTGGGTTTATGGTACCGGCAAAAGTTTGCGCGGTACTAGAGAGGCTAGCAATGATGGAAGGGTGAGAGTGCGTATAATCCATGGACTCAACATTAGTCATAAAGAACTCACATACTTATTGCAAAAATCTATTAGTCATCGAAACAAAGTACTATGCGCATGCTCCTAGGGGGATAGATTGGTAGGAAAAGACCATCGCTCGTCCCCGACCGCCACTCATAAGGAAGACAATCAATAAATAAATCATGCTCCGACTTCGTTACATAATGGTTCACTATACGTGCATGCTACGGGAATCACAAACCTCAACACAAATATTTCTACAATACACAACTACCCACTAGCATGACTCTAATATCACCATCTCTATATCGTAAAACTATTGCAAGGAATCAAACATATCATATTCAGTGATCTACAAGTTTTATGTAGGATTTTATGACTAACCATGTGAATGACTAGTTCCTGTCATCTCTCTAAATAGATATAAGTGAAGCAAGAGAGTTTAATTCTTTATAAAAAAGATGTGCCCGTGCTCTAACAAATATAAGTGAAGGAAAAGAGCATTCTACAAATGGCGGTTGTATATATAAAGAGAAACAGGCAATCCAAGCTTCAAATGATATAAGTGAAGCACATGAAGCATTCTATAAAGCCATACTCAAAAGATATAAGTGAAGTGCATAGAGCATTCTATAAATCAACCAAGGACTATCTCATACCAGCATGGTGCATAAAAGAAAGATGAAAACTAAAGCAAAGACGCTCCAAGATTGCACATATCGCATGAACGAAACGAATCTGAAAACATACCGATACTTGTTGAAGAAAGAGGGGATGCCTCCCTAGCATCCCCAAGCTTAGATGCTTGAGTCTCCTTGAATATTTACTTGGAGTGCCTCGGGCATCCCCAAGCTTGAGCTCTTGCCTCTCTTCCTTCTTCTCACATCGAAACCTTCTCAATCATTGAACACTTCATCCACACAAAACTTCAACAGAAAACTCGGTAAGACCCGTTAGTATAATAAAGCAAATCACTACTCTAAGTACTGTTGCAAACCAATTCATATTTTGTTTTTTCATTGTGTCTACTTTAATATAACTTTTTCATGGCTTAATCCACTGATATAAATTGATAGTTTCATCAAAACAAGCAAACTATGCATCAGAAACAGAATCTGTCTAAAACAGAACAGTCTGTAATAATCTGAACATTCACCATACTTATGATACTTTAAAAATTCTACCAAAATTAGGAAAAATAAAAAAACTTGTATAGGAAGACATTGCAAAAAGAATCAGAACCATTTGACGTTCCGGCTAAAAATGTAAAATCGCGCACTACAGCCAAAGTTTCTCTCCTGCACCGTACAAACCATCAAGCAAATGTAAACATCCTAAAGGCAAACCTTGGCACATTATTTTTATAATACAATGGAATTGTACAAGGGGATAATTATTTTTGTTGAGAAGTTTCTGTAATCAAGATTCACAAATTTGCCGTGAGCATGAACAAAGTTCAAGGAGCTCTCCCACTTCAACAATGCTTGTCTTTTCGAAAAAGTTTCGGGTTCCCCTCTTTATTTTTGTTGTTTTAAAACTATATAAAAGCACTCAATAGAAATAAATGACTCTCTAAAACTTCCGGGTTGTCTCCCTGGCAGCGCTTTCTTTAAAGCCATTAAGCTAGGCATATAGTGCTCAAGTAGTGAATCCACCCAGATCCCAAGGTATATCAAAGCCAATTTTAATTAACAATGATTAGTAATTTAGTAGTGAGAACAAAGCAACATATATCAAGCAATGACGAAGTCTAACTCTCTTCCTATGCATCGGCATGTCATAAAAGAAAAATTCATGCACACCTAGTAAAGGCCAATGCATAGTATAAACAGTTTCTTGCAATTTTATCATGTTGGAAACATAGAGAGGTGGATATATAGTTCCTCTATCATAATAATTGCAAGTAGGAGCAGCAAGCACATGCATATTATATTCATCAAAATCATCATGTGCAACGGTAAAAGGCAACCCATCAATATAATCCTTAATAAGTGCAAACTTCTCCGATATAGTGTAGTCGGGAGAATTCAAAAAGATAATAGGACTATCATGCGTTGGTGCAATAGCAACAATTTCATGTTCAACATAAGGAACTATAGAAAGTTTATCTCCATAACCATAATTCATATTGGCATCTTAGCCACAAGCATAGCAAGCATCATCAAAAAGGGATATTTCAAAAGAATCAACGGGATCATAACAATCATCATAGCAATAATCCTTCAGTAAGCACGAAGGGAATTTAAACAATGTATGAGTTGAAGAGTTACTCTCATCAGAAGGTGGGCACGGGTGATCAATCCGCTCTTCCTCCTTTTGTTCTTCGCTCTCCTCCTCATCTTTTTCATCCAATGAGCTCACAGTTTCATCAATTTCTTCTTCCATAGACTCCTGCAAAATATTAATCTCTTCTTGGACAGCGGAGTAGTCCTCAATATATAGTTTAACATAAGCATTAGAAGCATAATTCTCATAACAATATTCAATTATAGCAAATTTTTCAGATTTGTGAAAAGTAGCATCATACTTTTCAATCAAAGAAGCAATTTCATAAGCACCCTCAAAAGCAACAAATTCTTCAATTTGTTGAACATCATAGTAATTGTAAACACCCTTAGCATACGAAGATACGATTCCATTATCACTAAACTCACATTGATAGGGAAGGTGTTTCTTAGGGTTTTCATAACAACAAGTAAAATCATATATTTCACATAAATTCCAAGCATAGCATTGCAAACGTTGAATTTGACCCCATAATAGTTTCCCTTTTTCAGATATACGGTGTCGCACATAACAAGCATGCTCATCTAAGGATTTGCCCTCAACTAAGCTAGTTGGGGTTTCAGCATGAGCACATAGGGATCGAAGATGATCCAAGTAATAAGCTTCAGCAGTGTGATAGATTTTGATTGGTTCTTCAACCATTGGTTCAGTAGGTACAACTAATTTTTTTGGTATTTTGCGTTTCCTACCTATAACTAAAGATAGAAAACAACTAAGAACAACAAATAAAAATTACTTAGTGATAAAGCAAACAAGCACACAGGAGAATATTCACCCCACGCTATTGCTCCCCGGCAACGGTGCGAGAAAAAGGTCTTGATAACCCACAAGTATAGGGGATCGCAACAGTTTTCGATAAGTAAGAGTGTCGAACCCAACGAGGAGCTAAAGGTAGAACAAATATTCCCTCAAGTTCTATCGACCACCGATACAACTCTACGTACGCTTGACGTTCGCTTTACCTAAAACAAGTATGAAACTAGAAGTACTTTGTAGGTGTTGTTGGATAGGTTTACAAGATAATAAAGAGTATGTAAATAAAACTAGGGGCTGTTAAGGTAAAGAAGCAACTAAAGTAAATATAGCGAGTGTGGAAAAGTGGTGGTAGGAGTTGCAAAATTGCCCCTAAGCAATTGACTACTTTACTAGACCGATAGCAAGTATTATGTGGGAGAGGCCACTGCTAGCATGTCATCCCTTACTTGGAATTCTATGCACTTATGATTGGAACTATTAGCAAGCATCCACAACTACTAATGTTCATTAAGGTAAAACCCAACCATAGCATTAAGATATATTGGCCCCCCTTCAATCATGTATGCATCAATTTCTATGCTAGGTTGAAGCTTCTGTCACTCTTGCCTTCCAATACATAGTCCTATCAACATACAACTAACCCTATGGTGTGATCCACGCGCGCGCTCATATGATGGTCACCAAAGGACAACAACATAACCACAAGCAAATTAAATCAATCATAGCAATTCATCAACCACCGATAGGACAACGAAAATCTACTCAGACATCATAGGATGGCAACACATCATTGGATAATAATATGAAGCATAAAGCACCATGTTCAAGTAGAGGGTACAACGGGTTGCGGGAGAGTGGACCGCTGTAGATAGAGGGGGGAAGGTGATGGAGATGTTGGTGAAGATGGCGGAGGTGTTGGTGAAGATCGCGGTGATGATGATGATGATGGCCACGGCGGCGTTCCGGCGCCACTGGAGGAGAGGGGGAGAGGGGCCCCCTTCTTCCTCTTCTTCCTTGACCTCCTCCCTAGATGGGAGAACGGTTTCCCCTCTGGTCCTCGGCCTCCATGGCATTGGAGGGGCGAGAGCCCCTCCGAGATTGGATCTATCTCTCTGTTTCTCTCTGGTTCTGCGTTCTGTTCTGGCTCTGTTTCACTGTTTCGTATATATATGGAGATCCGTAACTCTGATTGGCCTAAAACCTCCGTCGTGATTTTTTTTTCCGAATATTAGCTTTCTTGCGGCAAAAGAAGAGCATCAACTGCCTTACGGTGGGCTCACGAGTGTAGGGGGCGCGCCCCCCTGCCTCGTGACCATCTCGGGTACTGGTTCGCATTGATTTTCCTTCCGAATTTTCCATATTTTCCAAAAATAAGCTCCGTCCATTTTTATCCCGTTTGGACTCCGTTTGATATAGATATTCTGCGAAACCAAAAACATGCAATAGACAGGAACTAGCACTGGGCACTGGATCAATATGTTAGTCCTAAAAATAATATAAAAAGTTGCCAAAAAGTATATGAAAGTTGAATAATATTGGCATGGAACAGTCAAAAATTATAGATACGACGGAGACGTATCAGCACTGTCCAGTCAGGAGTAATGACCAGAACCTCCATGATTAGGTCGACCACGGCTGGGACCTCGACTTCAGTCGGATCTGTGGCGCTCTTAGGCTGTGGGGGCTCTTCAGTAAAAGGATCTTCCTGAACTGTCGGTGTGTGAATATGCTCCAAAAACACATTGCTGGGAATGGCTTCTCTCTTGGAACCTATCTTTGCCAAGTCATCGGCTGCTTGATTTTTCAGACGGGGTATGTGATGGAGCTCTAACCCCTCAAACTTCTTTTCCAACTTCCTCACCGCATTGCAGTAACCAGTCATAGCTAGGCTTCTAACGTCCCATTCTTTCATCACTTGATTAACCACCAAATCTGAGTCGTTGTAAACCATGAGGCGACGGACACCGAGTGAAATGGCCATACGTAACCCATATAGGAGTGCTTCATATTCTACTTCGTTATTGGAGGAATCGAAGTGAATTTGGAGGACGTATCTGAGCTTGTCTCCTCGGGGAGATACCAGTACCACCCCAGCACCAGAACCATTCAGCATTTTGGATCCATCAAAGAACATGGTCCAGTGCTTCGAGTGAACTTGAGTCGACAGTTGTTGTTCGATCCACTCGGCGAGGAAATCTGCCACTGCTTGGGACTTGATAGCTTTCTTTGCCTCAAACTTAATATCGAAGGGAAGGAGTTCAATCGCCCATTTTGCCACTCGACCTTTTGCGTCTCTTTTGTGCAGAATCTCCAACAATGGAGCGTCGCTAACGACTGTAACAGAGTGATCAGAGAAATAGTGTGCAACCTTCTTCGTGGTCATGTAAATCCCATAAACAGGCTTCTGATAGTGTGGATATCTCTGCTTTGACGGAGTTAGAACTTCAGAAATATAATAAACCGGACGCTGAACTTTATAAGCTTTTCCCTCTTCTTCCCGCTCGACCGTAAGTACTGTACTGACGACTTGTCCAGTGGCTGCTATATAAAGCAGTAAAGGCTCTTTGCTAATCGGGGCAGCAAGCACCGGCTGGGTGGAAAGCAGGGCTTTTAGCTCTGCAAATGCTGCATCAGCTTCAGGAGTCCACTCGAACTTATCTGATTTCTTCATCAGTCGGTAAAGAGGCAGTGCCTTTTCACGGAGGCGAGAAATGAATCGACTTAGGGCGGCCAAACAACCAGTAAGCTTCTGGACATCATGCATACGCACAGGGCGTTTCATCCGGAGTATAGTACCCACTTTCTCTGGGTTAGCATCGATCCCTCGTTTGGAAACGAGAAAACCGAGTAATTTTCCTACCGAGTGGTGAGCGATTCTCCCACTCGGGGGCTTAGCTGCAGTCCAGTACTCGCCTAAGTTTGTAAAATCCTACCGAGTGGTGAGCAATCCTCCCACTCGGAGGCTTAGCTGCAGTCCAGTACTCGCCTAAGTTTGTAAAATCCTACCGAGTGGTGAGCAATCCTCTCACTCGGGGGCTTAGCTGCAATCTAGTACTCGCCTAAGTTTGTAAAATCCTACCGAGTGGTGAGCAATCCTCCCACTCAGGGGCTTAGCTACAGTCCAGTACTCGCCTAAGTTTGTAAAATCCTACCGAGTGGTGACCAATCCTCTCACTCGGGGGCTTAGCTGCAGTCCAGTACTTGCCTAAGTTTATAAAGTCCGCCACACCCAGTGGGTGTCTTTGAGGATCATTCGACCTTCTTCTAGCGTTATGCATCTCTGACCAACTCCAGTCATGCTTTCCCTGAACAGTTGTCCTCTTATCAAAGTAAAGGCCTTGGATCGACGGACGATCTGCCGAGCCTCTTCTTCGTCCTCTGGGAGTTCCTTCCTAAGGATGTATGCAATGTATGACACTGTCCAGTCAGGAGTAATGACCAGAACCTCCATGATTAGGTCGACCACGGCTGGGACCTCGACTTCAGTCGGATTTGTGGCGCTCTTAGGCTGCGAGGGCTCTTCAGTAAAAGGATCTTCCTGAACTGTCGGTGTGTGAATATGCTCCAAAAACACATTGCTGGGAATGGCTTCTCTCTTGGAACCTATCTTTGCCAAGTCATCGGCTACTTGATTTTTCAGACGGGGTATGTGATGTAGCTCTAACCCCTCAAACTTCTTTTCCAACTTCCTCACCGCATTGCAGTAACCAGTCATAGCTTGGCTTCTAACGTCCCATTCTTCCATCACTTGATTGACCACCAAATCTGAGTCGCCGTAAACCATGAGGCGACAGACGCCGAGTGAAATGGCCATACATAACCCATATAGGAGTGCTTCATATTCTGCTTCGTTATTGGAGGAATCGAAGTGAATCTGGAGGACGTATCTGAGCTTGTCTCCTCGGGGAGATACCAGTACCACCCCAGCACTAGAACCATTCAGCATTTTGGATCCATCAAAGAACATGGTCCAGTGCTCCAAGTGAACTTGAGTCGGTAGTTGTTGTTCGATCCACTCGGCGAGGAAATCTTCCACTGCTTGGGGCTTGATAACTTTCTTTGCCTCAAACTTGATATCTGAGGGAAGGAGTTCAATCGCCCATTTTGCCACTCGACCTGTTGCGTCTCTGTTGAGCAGAATCTCTGACAATGGAGCATCGCTGACGACTGTAACAGAGTGATCAGAGAAATAGTGTGCAACCTTCTTCGTGGTCATGTAAATCCCATAAACAAGCTTCTGACAGTGTGGATATCTCTGCTTTGACAGAGTCAGAACTTTAGAAATATAATAAATTGGGCGCTGAACTTTATAAGCTTTTCCCTCTTCTTCCCACTCGACCGTAAGTACTGTACCGACGACTTGTCCAGTGGCTGCTATATAAAGCAGTAAAGGCTCTTTGCTGATCGGGGCAGCAAGCACCGGCTGGGTGGAAAGCAGGGCTTTTAGCTCTGCAAATGCTGCATCAGCTTCAGGAGTCCACTCGAACTTATCTGATTTCTTCATTAGTCAGTAAAGAGGCAGTGCCTTTTCACCGAGGCGAGAACTGAATCGACTTAGGGCGGCCAAACAACCAATAAGCTTATGTACATCATGCACATGCACAGGGCGTTTCATTCGGAGTATAGCACCCACTTTCTCTGGGTTAGCATCGATCCCTCGTTCGGAAACGAGAAAACCGAGTAATTTTCCGCCCGGAACTCCAAATGTGCACTTTGATGGATTAAGCTTGATATCATACCTTCTGAGGTTGGCAAAGGTTTCAGCAAGGTCAGCCAGTAGGTCGGAACCTTTATGTGACTTGACCACAATGTCATCCATGTATGCTTCCACATTCCGACTAATCTGAGTGAGCAGGCACTTCTGGATCATCCGCATGAATGTGGCTCCAGCGTTCTTCAAACCGAATGGCATAGTGACATAACAGAAGCACCCAAATGGAGTGATGAAAGCTGTTTTTATTTCGTCGGGTCCGTATAGATGGATCTGGTGGTACCCGGAGTAGGCGTCCAAAAAGGACAAACGCTCGCACCCCGCAGTGGAGTCGACTATCTGGTCGATGCGAGGGAGAGGAAAGTGATCTTTCGGGCAGGCCCGATTGATATGTTTGAAGTCGATGCACAAGAGTAGTGAGTCGTCCTTCTTTGGGACCATGACAACATTAGCTAACCACTCGGAGTGGTAAATCTCATGGATAAACTCAGCTCCCAAAAGCCGAGCCACCTCTTCGCCGATTGCCTTCCTCTTCTGTCCGGTGGACCGTCGAAGATGTTCTTTGACTGGTTTCACTTTTGGGTCGACTCGCAAATGATGCTCAGCCAGTCCCCTGGGAACACCTGGCATGTTCGAAGGTTTCCATGCAAAGATGTCCCAGTTCTCACGGAAGAACTGGGTGAGCGCTTCTTCCTATTTGGAGTCGAGTGTTGTTGAAATGTGAGTCGGAGCAGCATTGGGGTCCATCGGGTGAATGTGAATCGACTTTGTTTCGCCAGACGACTGGAATGCTGAATCCGTGGCGGGCTTCTTGGCTCGCAACAAATCACTCGGATCTGCATTTTTTTGATATTTCTGCAATTCTAGTACAGCCATCTGTGCGTCGGCGATCTTTGAGCCCGTCTGAAAGCACTCTTCCGCCTTCTTCCGACTACCAGTGATAGTGATCACCCCTTTGGGACCAGGCATCTTCAATTTGAGGTACACGTAACATGGTCGAGCCATAAAACATGCATAAGCTGGCCTGCCCAGAATAGCATGATAGGCACTCTGGAAATCCACAACTTCAAATGTCAACTTTTCTTTGCGGCAATTCTTGGAATCACCGAAAACCACGTCGAGAGCAATCTGGCCGAGTGATGCAGCCTTCTTGCCAGGAATGACCCCGTGGAAACTCATATTACTTTCACTGAGTCTGGACATCGGAATGCCCATTCCTTTCAACGTCTCTGCATATAGTATATTCAGGCCACTGCCACCATCCATCAGAACCTTAGTTAGTCGGGTGCCTTCGACTACTGGGTCGACCACCAACGCTTGCCTCCCAGGGGTGGCTATGTGCGCTGGGTGATCGGACTGGTCGAACATAATGGCAGTCTGGGACCACTTCAAATAAATGGGTGTCACCGGAGAGACCATGTTCACTTCTCTGTTGATGACTTTCAATCGACTTTTACTCTCAACGTCAGCGAAAATCATCAAAGTGGAATTCACATGGGGATAACCATCGTCATCCTCTTCCTCATCCTCAACCTTGTCTGCTTCTTTCTTCTTTTCCTTGGGCTGTTTCTCTCGGAATTGTTGGATTAGGAGTCGACACTGCCGAGTGGTATGCTTCGGGTAAATGAAATTATCCTCTTCATCTTTTTTGGTGTGGATGTGGCATGGCAAATCCAGCACATCATTTCCATCTTGATCTTTTACTTTCTTGGGGTTCCATGGTCCCTTGGGCTTCCCCTTGAACTTTCCTTGAGTCACGGCTAAGGCTTCACCAGGAGCGGCTGGCTCGGCTTTGCGCTTCTTCTTCCGATTGGAGTTTCCTCCTCCGGTTTCATGGGCGACTGTTTTGTGCTTGCCACTCCGGAGTAGGTCTTCTTCTTCATCGTTGGCATACTTGGTGGCAATTTCCATCATCCGAGTCAAAGTCATATCTCCTGTCTGACCGAATTTCAGATTCAACTCCCGATACTTGACGCATTCTTTAAAGGCACAAATTGCCTGATGATCAGACACATTCTCCACTGTGTGGTGCAATGTGATCCATCTCTGGATATAATCCCTCAAAGTCTCATTCGGTTTATGAACGCAACACTGTAATTCGGTCAACCCTGCCGGCCGTTTGCAAGTACCTTCAAATGTTCTGACAAATACTCGGGCAAGATCTTCCCAAGTATAAATACTACTAGGTGCTAACTGATTCAACCATGATCTAGCCGAGCCCTCCAACATCAGAGGAAGGTGTTTCATGGCCACTTCATCATTGCCGCCACCAATCTGGACAGCCACTCGGTAGTCTTCAAGCCAAGTGTCCGGCTTGGACTCACCAGTGAACTTACCGACTCCAGTCGCCAACCTGAAGTTGGGGGGAATCACTGCAACCCTGATGGCTCTGCTGAAGCACTCTGGACCTGAGACATGCACCCTGCTGCTGGTTGGTAGATCTCTGTCATGACCTTCTCGGTGAGCCCTGTTTCTGTCGACCAAGCCCTAAACGAGAATAGATCTCGCATCACAGCCTGGTTCTCTAGGGTCGACTAGAATCCCTCGCCCCATACTATGAGGGCGCCTGTCATCATGTTGCCAAGGCACGTACGACCCACTCCTTGGGGGAGGCATGGGCACTCGACAACGATCATCGCGATCGACTCGGTGATCATACTGCTCACGGTTTCTGTATTGATCTCGTCGATCTCCATGTCCCTCACGCCTCGGGGGCGATCTTGGGCTGTGAGCCGACTGAACTGTGTCCGCAACCACGGATCTGCTATGGATCTTATTCCGCAACTGAGATATTGTTGTATTCTGCTCTCCCGCCACACAGAGCAAGGCCCGGATCTGCACTAGACCTTGACCAGCTTCTGACTGGGAAGGTTGGATCGACTCCGCTATCCGGGCTGCAGTTGCAAGATTCTGGATTGAAGTTCGGTATACCTGAGTCGGAGGTGGAAAAAGTTGACGTCGGCTGGATTCGGGAGCACGCTGTCGAGCACGCTCGTCGAGTGCGCGCTGGAGATTCTTCAGTCGAGCGCGCTCAGCCAAGTTGGCCAAGCGCGCCTCCTCCAAAGCCTGGGCCTCAGGGGTTTCTTCAATGATAGGAGTGTGAAGTGCATCCATGTTCCGGCGGCGAAGTTCTTCTCTCCGCTGCGGAGAGAGGGGTTCGGTACGGTACTCTTCATGAATATGTGACGGGTCGCCACCCCCATCGCCTCCGTCTTCACGGGTGAAGCCAGGAGGACTGCGTGGTCCATTGACTATCAAAACTTCCATCGCTGGGTCGCTGCTGTCGCACTCGGATGCAGTCTCTACGGAGCCAGTCGATAGATCGAACAGGCCGTAGAGGGTTTCGTCGGGCTCGATTGCCGCGACTTGAGGGATGGCCGACTGGCGAGCCACCGCATGCTTCACCCATCGTTGAAGCCTCGATCGACCGGAACGCTTGCTCCGGCGGGCCGCGGGGAGGGGAAAAGCTACAGGAGCCGACTGATACTGGGTCGACGGCTGCCGCAGGAGGACGCTGCGGACGTACGCGTGAAAGTGCGTTGCTCCACGGGCGGGGAGTGCGTCGACGTCAAGTGGAGCCTCCTGAAGCCAAGCGGAGTCGTCGACGACAAACACGAGCGCGCCGAGACGGATCTCGCGGCCCTCAGCCAAACCTCCACTTGAAACCATGATCAAGGGGATCAGAAAAATTGCAACCTCTCCAACAAGTCGCTAAGACACCTGCCCCACGGTGGGCGCCAACTGTTGTGGTTCCAGGTCTGACAGTAGAATGGGGGGGGGGGGTAGGAATGTAAAGGCAAGATCCTAGCTATGGAGGAGTTGTACACGTGAGTTTTACGAGTTCAGGCCCTCCTCGGAAGAAGTAATAGCCCTACGTCTCGGAGCCCGGAGGCGGTCGACTGGATTATACGCGTGTGAGTTACAGGGGATGCGAACCCTTGTCCCTGAGGAGGGGGTGGCTTATATGTAGTTCGTCAGACCCCTTCCGCCCTCAGTTACAAAGGGTTTAAGGTACATAAAGGTAGAGACGTTACTGGTAACGCCTGTAATAAAAGTACATAAATGACCATTAAAGCTATGACTTAAATCCCGGCCGTTGCAGAGTGAGTGGCTCTTAATCTTCTGGTAGTCGAGTGGTTGTTCGTATGGTCGAGTGTCTTCAAGACTGTCGAGTGGAACATGGCTTTATGGTCGAGTGGACGATGATTTTTCTTCGACTGCTTCTAGTTCTTTAAGAGATGTCCTTGGGGAGGGTATCTGATCAGATCCATGATCCTACCCTAGGTACATAGCTTCATCAACCGGGTCAACAATTTCTCAAGAAACTCTCTCATTTAATTATTTTAATTCTCTATGTTACCTAATTTTGAAGTTCTTTCATCCGATTGAGGTATTCAATTTTGGATTTAATTTACAAATTTGATTGCGTCAATGATTTTCTTAATTAATCAGCAACAACCGGCCTATAAAAACATACCAACCCGCCTAGACTTTCAATACCTAGAAAAAAGCGACATCATGTGATACTATAACATGAGTATAGTACATGCAGCCACCGACGCGAAAATGTCCCCACATTAATAGGGGTTGATTAGAGAATAACGCAGAATCACACTGCGAAAGGTCCACTGAATAACCACATTATAAATAAACATAAAATACAATACATCATCTCCCTCACCGGCCAAACTAAATATTCCATCAATTTTAAAATATAAGGGGTATTAGTTTTTTGTAAAGTCAAATTTCTTTAACTTTGACCAAGTTCAGAGCCAAAAATATCGACATCGACAATATAAAATAAAAAATAGGAAAATTTATTTCATGATGAATCTAATAACACCGATTTGATATTATGAATTTTGATATATTTCCGTACAAATTTAATCAAACTTAAAGAGGTTTAACTTTTCAAAAAAAATAATACACTATATATTTTTAAATAGAGTGAGTAAACAAATTTAAAAATCTCTAAAAAATCAACGGCGCAGCAAAGCGCGTCCAATCCTTCTAGTATGGATTAAGAAACGATGACAGCACAACGCTGCTGGGCGTGACACCATGTGAGTTTAGCCATGATACGTACTGACATGGAAATGACTCTAGTTTCTACCGGCCGTTGACTATTTATGTTTTGTTTCGCAGAATTTTGGACTGGAGTCTAGGTTTCTTGTAGGAGACAGAAACCAATTAGGCGAGTGAAATTTGAAAGTCAATAACTGATTAAGTCTATTTCTTGACCAAATTGACCAGCTGATCCTGATCGATCTGGTCGTAAGAGATACTAGCGGCAGTATTTTTTTCTTTATTAATGAGGCGTAAACAATAATTGTTTTGAATTACGTTTTTACTTCAGTTTATGTGTAAAACAACAATCAAAGTACACATCCAAACGATATAAATTCACAAGAAAGCTCTCTTATTATAAAAGCAGATCACAAGAAAACCGAACAACAGAAACCAAAACCAAAAAAAGCGCAAAAACGACACGAAGATGCTGCCAGGCAGAACACATTACTGTTCTACTGATGCAATGTGTACATGCCCTATCCAACTTGACATCATTAAGTGAGGCGATCAATTTCAACTTGTGGTCTTGCAATATTTTGCATCTAATATTTCTAAGAAATAAGTATATGCTTTTATGTGTCGATTTTCTCTCATATTACCAATTCACTTGCCAACGATTTACAATGTTGGACCAACAATTTGAAAGTGAAAGAGATGAGCATGCGGCATCAAGTAGACTCAGTCATTTAGCCCGCAAAAAAAGTAGACTCATTCATTTGCACACATATTAGAACAACAAACTTGGCCAAAATCTGAACTGAACTTTTGTATGTTTGCCACTATTTTGAAGAAAAGAAAGAAACAACATCCACAATTTCTAAACAAACGATGTGACACCATATCACATCTCAGTAGTATGTACATATACATACCTTCTATCTACAATCATGCGCACTTCCACTACCATACTCCTA
Organism: Triticum aestivum; assembly: GCF_018294505.1. Taxonomy (NCBI): domain Eukaryota; kingdom Viridiplantae; phylum Streptophyta; class Magnoliopsida; order Poales; family Poaceae; genus Triticum; species Triticum aestivum. The sequence goes on along the minus strand of NC_057806.1, from coordinate 423,810,118 downwards.
ACTCCTAAGCCCCTCTTTCCCGGTGGTAACTCAGTGTCCTCTGTTGCCGCCGCAACGCACCGGTGAAACCGGCAACCTGTCTGTTGTCTCCATGGATCACAATGTCATCATGGATCACCGATTCGGGGTATTTATGTCGGTGCCTATCCTGATGGTTCTGGTGATGGCTTTGGTGCTTCTCCTCAGTCTCCACCTTCATGTCCATCACCTTTTCATCCTCGACAACGATGGTGAGCACGAATGGTCCCGCTGGAAAAAAGTCATCCATGTCGAGTACAGGCTCCAATGCCTTGACGACCTCCCGCATGGATGGTCGGGACTTGGGGTTTTGGCTCAAACACTTGTACGCCACCAACGCAGCCACTTCGGCACCCTTGCACGAGTACTGACACTCGAGGGCCGAGTCGATCACCTGGTGCAGTTTGTCTGGCCGTTTGAGATAGGGCCTAGCCCAGTCCACTAGGTTCTGTTCCCTTGGTCGTCGTGCACGGTCCACAGATTGTCGTCCTGAGAGGAGCTCCAGGAGCACAACACCGAAGCTATAGACGTCGCTTTTGGCGGTTAAGTGGCCCGTCATGATATACTCGGGCGCTGCATACCCGTGTGTCCCCATTACACGTGTTGTCACGTGTGTTGCGTCGCCTTGAGGCCCATCCTTGGCCAGCCCAAAGTCTGACAATTTAGTGTTGTAGTCCTGAGATAACAGAAGTTCAAATTTGGTTAGGTGAAATGTCTCACAATTGACATCATAAGAGAAATATAAGATGAAATAAGAATATTACTGTTTATATGTATCTACACTTTGCAGGGTATCTATTTGTGTAAGCTAGACAGTGATAGGTAGCTATGTTTCAATTAATTAGGTGGTGATATGGGGGTAGGGCAGACTGTATTTCTCAAGTTTATCATGCATCCAAGAACCTTCCGAGTTCCAGTCACGTCGGTGTTGTATGTGCCAACTATATGACTACAAGCTTCCAAAATGAGGACTCAAAAAGCATTTTGAAAACAAAAGTAAAATATTTTGTGGCAGCCTGGAATTTGAAGGAACCAAGACTTAACTTTTTGTTGGACCCTGTAATAATTCTAACAGTGATGGGAGGTGACGACGTGTTGTTCCCAGATGACGGTGACATTTCAGTTTAGTGTTGCAACTGAAAAAGCCTGAAGACTACGGGTGGCTTACCGAATCGAGCAAGATGTTGGAGGCTTTGAAGTCGCGGTAGATCACCGGCGGGTCGGCACCATGAAGGAAGGCGAGGCCCTTTGCCGCGCCAACAGCGATCTTCATCCTTGTCATCCATGGGAGAGACCCACTGATACCTGAAGATTGTAGGATGTTTCTTGTCAGTTACGTACTCCACATTGACCAAGAGTTGTATAACTTGAAAGCCCCTTCCCCACTTAACAAAAAGGAAACAGAGAATAAAGGCAGAGGACAAGAACAGCTCATCGCGCATGTAGTACTGTACGTGCAAACTTTTAATTAAGTTAACAAATTTGTTTGACTTGTTGGTCTCACGAACTCACTTTTGAAGAGGTGCTTCTCCAAGCTCCCGGCGCTCATGAACTCGTAGACTAGCATCCGATGCTCGTCCTCGTAGCAGTAGCCGATCAGTTTCACTAGGTTCTTGTGCCTCAGTTGCCCAAGAAAGAAAACCTCTGCCTGCAACAGCATGACAAAATAATCGTCGTCAGTTAGCAGCCGAATCAATCAATCTCGCAAGCATTTGACCGATCAGGAGCTCAGGACTCTGCTTCGCACTCACCAGCCACTCTTGGTGCCCCTGCGTGCCGCACTCCAGGTCGAGGTACTTGACGGCGACGGCCTGCGCGGCCAGCCCGGGGCGGAGCTTGTCGTTGACGGCGCCCTTGTAGACCGGGCCGAACCCGCCGCAGCCGAGGTAGTTGGCGCGCGAGAAGCTCGCCGTCGCCGCGCAGAGCTCGGCGTATGTGAAGGAGTGCAGGTTCGAGCCGGACAGCGTCAGCGAGAGCTCCTCCGGTGACAGCGTCCCCGACGAGCTCAGGCTCTTCAGCGGCGACCTCGGGCTGCCCTTATTCCCCCTCCGCGACTCGCGGTGGTCGTCGTCGTCCACGGCTGCGCCGCGGACGCAGCAAGAGAAAGGGTTCCAAGATTGCGCGGCCATAGGAAACAAGAACTAGGCGGAGCCTCGAGCTGGATGTACTAATGGTGAAGGCAACCGCAACCGATCGAGCAACAGACCAAGAAATGTTCCGGGGTTGTGCGGATGATAAGAGAGCTCACGGAGAAGAACTTGAGGAGAGGCTTGAGCGGCTGGGCCTTTATATAAGTGTGGGTGGTGTTGCAGCGGATGGTACTGGCGCCAACTACCTTGGCTGCCAGACGGATGATGATGGGCTTGTTGTCAAACCACGGGTGGTGTCTGATGTGGTTGCCGCCAACAGCCGAGAAGGGGAAGTACTCTACTCCCTGCTGCCTCCGGTGAAGAGTGTATGTTTAGGTTTAAAATTTGTTTAGAAAAGAATGTACTTCTAACTTTTTAATGTATTTTAAAATATTTTCTCTCATCACACGGTAATCAAGACCAATAGCATTCTATACATAGACCGTGTTCGGAATCCATCTCATCCGCTCCGACTCCATGGATTTGTGGAGCTTAGTTTAGCCTGCTCCGTAAAAATGAGCTAGAGGCTCGTCCACTCCGGAGCGGAGTGGAGGGAGCGGGGAGGAGCCGAACGCGGTCATAGTCGTCTTATTTTCTACATGCACTTAGCTTATTGGGGGTTGGGTAATTAAAGAGGGGAGAGATGATGGCATGCATCTTTTCAATGCATTTTTTACTCCACTCCATAATTTGAAGAGTGTATGTTTGGGTTTAAAAAGGATGGTGTTTTTTTTAATTCTTGCATGCAAAAATTTAATGCGCCTCAGAAACTAAACATGAGATGAAAATGAGCCCTTTAAATTGGAAAAACAAAAAATTTAAGATAAGCTCTATAAACCAGAAAGGAGGGGGGGTACTATTTGACATAGTTCTAGCTTTATGTTCGTGTGAACTTCTATATTCAATATTTTTGTTGAGCAATTAATGAAACAATAATACTACACCTACGAGAACCTTACATAAAACTACCACTGTATCTCCATTCTGGTTTATTGGTCCCCTTAATATTTTGTATCAAATTTTGACCATAAATTTAACTAAAAAAATAATAATGCATGTTACTAAAAAATATACCGCTGGATTCGTATTTAAACATAGTTTCCAATGATAGTATTTTTAGTTATGGCCCCTTCCTCCCTTATTTCCAATCCCACGCCTCCATATCAGCGTGTACGTAAAATCCTTGCGTAACTTTTGCCTCTTAATGAAAAGGGGTATGATCCTGGTAAAAATAATAATTTAGGTTTTCTTTGCTCATAGGCTAGGTATATCATGTGAATAGAAAAATCATAAGTGAGATGTCATGTATCAATTTCCTATAGAGAAAGATATGACATTTGATTCAGAGGATACAATTTTTTCCAATGAGTCTGGGCTAATCTAGGAGGATTTCACAATTTGTAATTCCACTGGCAAACAAACAAATAATCTACGTCCCCGACGGATTAATGTGTTCATTTGCCACGCCGGTCGGCATTTGTATTTCCGTGAATCGATGTGGCCTTGGTTGTGGGAGGCGGCTTGGTCCCTAACATGGCTTCCTGGCTGTTTGATTGTGGCCTTTTATTGAAATGTTTGTGCGGTTGTGGTTGGTGCTCTCGTCTGTCATTCCAGATCCGTCCGCGAGGTGTCGCATGCATCTTTGGTCAGCCATCAGCCTGTAGCGCGGTGCCACTAGGGTTGGCTGGTGTCGTGGCTTCGTAGATGATGACCAAGGTGGCGACTTGCTCCCTATGTGCAGTACCTTTGTGGCTGGGTGTTGAGTCATTGTTGTCTTCCTATCAGTGACATAGGACTATGTTTCATCTATGTTGGTGAGCCTCATGGTTCTGATGATGGCAGCAATGGGGAAAGTCTTCTCTCCGATGTAGGGTGAGCGTGGCAGTGGTGGTGGCGGCTCCTC
>NC_057806.1:423789775-423805746 GCF_018294505.1 Triticum aestivum | reverse complement strand
CACATCATTGAATTCTGGCTAATATGCATGTCAGAAGGTGACTAATTCCTGCTAAAATGATGTAATTTCATTGGCTAGCCCTCCCCAACAAAGCTAAACAATACTTGGCCACCCTTATTCAACTCTCATGTCTCCGCCACTGTCCTCGTCTGTTGCTAGGCTAATGTATCAGATTCATGGCTGAGTTCTATGGCGTGTCTGGCGTGGATGGACTATGTGTGTGCTCTCGGCTAGCACTCCCTTCGGGTACGTCGGACCCAGGTGGGCCGGGTTGGGGTTGCCCTTGGTGCTGTTATGACCATCGACGGCGGCGACTCCCAAGTGTGGTGAGGCTGCTCCATGCGAGAGTGCTCTATGGTGTGTCTCTGCCTTGCGACGCCCTTTGACTTCTGTCGGTGGCACACATACTGACATGCATCATGGCATCGTCTCGGCTGCGCGTGACCTTTCGACCGCACCTGCAACGCAGGTAGTGTCCCATGGTAGCGTGGTTTATCTGATGCGGTCGATCACACCGGCAGTGCTTCCCGCTGGGTTGTCTCTTCCACTGCCGTCCGCCGTGTCCTATTGGCTCTACCTTATGGTCGTTGTGCTTGGGTCGTTATGGGATTTCTCGTCAATCAACTGTCTTCGAGGGTTCTCGGAGTGATCCCTTGTTTTCTCCCTTCTTGTGTGTTGTCGGGTGTGTGTGCGCGCGCGCGTGTTTTTCTTTCATCTCTTCTACCCCTTGAACTTTGATACATTTGGACCTATCTTGTAGGGGCTGCAATGCCTCGTGGTCAACTATTAATGAAAAAAATATGCAGGTGAAGATGTTTATTTAATCTTGTTCTCATGCTTCGTGTTAGGGAGCATACATCGTCCTGTAGCAGCTAGTTTGCTGCCTTATGCTAGTCCACCCACTCTCATCTATCTATCTTGTTGTTTAATTAACTTGCAGACCCTGATCTTGATTGCTTCTGGGATTCCTCCTTGCCTGTCCAATAAACTAAAAAACCGATGTTCATTTAGCTCCACAAATACAGTACATTGCATGCAGCTGCATACCGGCCGGATTGCCGGCCCATGCCATATCTGAACCACCATGTGCAAAATCTTGTTTCAGCTCTATTATATAGCTCAAAGGAGGTTGGAGAACATCATGTCCATTGCCACAAATAATTCCTTTTTAAACATGAGGTGCCCTACCAGCTTGGCAGACCTGAAGAAATGTCTATGCAATGCAGTAGCTGTCCTTGTCCGTTGAATTCAGTTGTGCCACCAAATAAAATAAGCAATGGAACATTTTTCTAAGATCTCTGTACGTCTTACGCCTAGGCACAGCGTTACACGTTTGCAAATGTACATTGCTCGTGGGACGAAAGCATTATCTTCAGAAAAATGACTATATTAGTCTGACGTGCTAATAGCTTCTTCCTGCACAGCTGAATCTTCCAGCCCGCGCAATTATTAATCAGCTTCTTTCAGAAGCTCCTTCGGAGAAAATGGCAGGGGAGCGAACAGAGACCACAGGGCCCAGATGACGAAAGAGACGTCTCAGTGTGCAGTCAAACCTCGATCATCATCTATTTCGCAGTTAAGTAAAAATGATTAGTAACTTGAGGACGAGATTCCACGAGGGGTAATTTCTAGATCTTTCTTAGGGTCACACTTACTGTACCGGTACTCCCGCTTCTTTTGGCGGTGGCGTTACGGCAATGGGTTCGTCGTCTTGTCCGGACGGCGATGGAAGCCCTGCCGGTTTCAGCTTGCCGCCAAGGTAGAAGCTGCTACTCGTCGGCTCGGTGTCGCGCCGTGGCAGTGGTCGCGTCGCATTTCGTCAACAGTGCGATGCGCCGGCCAAGCAAAGAACTCGTTAGCTGATGGCTACCGGACGTGGTGACCGCGACCGTTCCGGACAGGTCGCCTCGCTCGTGTCCTCGTCTTTCAGTCCAGGATCCAATCAGAGCGCCAAATAATGCGGAGCAGGGCAGTGGGCCGTGGACCCTTCGGAAAAAGAGAGGCTAATGTGGCGACGTGCAGTACTCCGTTCCTTCGGCCGGGCGGCGCCCGGCGGCCACGTTTTCACGCGCCTCGGGGGCGCGGGCAACCACCGAGCGCACGCACGACGGCGGCGCGCGACACGCGGCGTTTCGGCTCGGCGACAACCCCAAAGTCAACTCGATCGAATCCGTCTCGGTGGTTGGTGGCCCGGGAACCCAGTCGGACGTGGCGGACGCCGATCGGATTTCGTGGCCGGCGAGCGCGCCAGGTGTCGGACGAGAGGATTTTGCGGCGACGGCGTCCGGGCAAAAGGCTGCCGCGCCACCACCACCGGCAGCACCGCGGGCGGCCGACGGACATGCGCGGGGGCGTCAACGCGTCGGTCGGCCGGGGTATCCTGTTGGCGTCCGAAGAACGTGTCTCACGCTGAGCCGGCGTCTTTTTTGGGTGGCCTCGTCCCTCCGGCCCGTACTTTCTCCGCGTCGACCGTGCGGCGCCGCCGTCCTCCGGCAGGGTGTAGGTGCTGAAGATTCGGTGTCCTTGTGGTGCCGCGTCGTTGTCGGACACGAAGGAGGGAGTCGGCGTCGGGGACGTCGAGGTGCAGCACCCGGAACTTTCGGATTTTGTGTGAATCATGTGAGCCAGCTCCAGGGTCTACCACTGCTGCTGCTAAGCCAGGTGGATGGAACAGAGCGTTGCACCTGGACCTGGACTTTGGAGAAAGTATATATCTGTTGCATCTAGACTTTACTCCCATTTCATTTTGGTATATGGAATACCATTATTCTAGTTTTTTGAAGGAAGGAATACCATTATATTCTGCTGAAATGAACGAGAGATATCAGCTCAAAAAAAAATGAACGAGAGATATGACGGTTAGATATAGTTGAATCAAATCAAACGACCCTAGAAAAAAAGAATCAAATCCATGTACGTAGTTTTTGTTGTCAGCAACTGAATGCATGATCATGTATGCATTAGCATTGTACGCTGATAAGCTGACTACAAGCATTGTCCCTTCGCTGAGAGAGGAGTTGACAAAAACAGTTTCTGATGACACATAAAGCCCATTGAATCAATCAGGCACATTCCAATCTATATATCAAAACTAACTATACTCGTATTTTATAAAGGAATCTTCAGGAAAAAAAACATTTTCTGAAGACATGGATAACTAAAGGGACAATATTCTTGCCGCCCGCTGTCCCCCTGTTCTGAACTGGACTAGGCCGGCTTCCGATTCTCCATTTCTTCACACAATCTTGTACACATTGTCCAACTGCTAATCCAGACTTAATTGTGGCTACACCTTGACTTCGTTCATTGCGGATAGATATTTCTCTACCAGATCCGCTGACTAGCTTTGCATCGGCTCAGGCTTTCAGTTGAGGTACTAGTACGTGCTACAGCGCTCTTGCATTTCTTCTTTTCAGACCAGTCTCCCGTACGAAACGAATAGACAGAAATCTCAGTGCTCGTACTGTACAGAGTAGCAGGGCGAGCGGGAAAATATCTTCCGGGGTGAGCTTGCTTTTTTTAGAAAAGCAGGATAACCCCTCTACGTCATAATAATATATGCAGCCATATTTTATCAAAAATGTAAAATTCAGCCGCCGAACAAACTTCACTTGGAAATAAGACGAAAACAGACCCTGAGACTGAATATCTCGCGACAGTAATTTTCCCAGATAGCCACCAACCCTATGTTACAAGACACAACATAGATTAAAAGTACACAACTCCTTGGCTACGCCTTCAAGAAGGGATCATCGTACATGCGCCGATGATGGCGAGTCCATCACAAGGTAGAACTTCGGATTCTCATTCCCAAAGTCAAGCTTCAAACCATCACCTTCAACAAGGACACGACGCAGGCGCGCAACGACATGGCCCGATCTGATATCTTGTGTTTCCACCGGAGTGCATAAAATCGTCGTTGAAGCATCTGTTGGCTTTGATCTGACGGCTTAACAAGCCAGTTAGATCTATTAGTCTAACAGAAAAAAGAGAAAGATAACGTTAAAGAAAAAGGCTTCACGCACCAACGTACATGGGCTTTTTCTCCCAACTAAGGCGCTCTGATCGGGGGCACCCAAACCAACTGATGGTTTAGGTCCCCTGTTGCTAGCGCTACATAAAAGGGGATACGGGAGAGGGTTGGCAGCCTGCGCAATCACAATTTTCGTACGGTTTCAGTCCCCTCCCGATATTCTCTCACCCCATCCGATCGGGGGGAGCGCTGCAGCGACGGGAAGACCTACTCCAGCCGCCGCTGCTGTCCCCGGGCAGTGCCGGTGGCGTCCTGAGGGCATCAGGACGTTGAGGAGGACTGCTACCTCGACTACATCACCCCTGCATCACGCCTGCATCGAGCAGGCGATCATGTCCACTGCCGTGACATGTAAAGATTCCCTAAACCTTCTCTGTTCAGGCCTTTTAGGTGATCTAGATGCAATCAGTTCCTACTAATGGTAACCCAGAGATGCATAATTACTCTAACAATGGTATCAGTCGCCAATTTTGATTGCAATAGGTCCCTATATCATTGATCTGTAGATCAACATGAAGTTTAGATCAAGTCAGGTTTAGGGTTTTATGATCAAGATTGAAAGTTTTAGCCCCATGCTCATGCTACTGTTTGATGTTCATGCCAATTGCCGTCTGCAAATAATTATGTGATACCCTAATTTTGCTACGGATCATTACTGCCACCTATGTTCATCAATTTTAATTAATCTCAGTTAAGATCTCATGCTCACCTTCATGTTAAGTTGATTCAAATTGAACATGCTTAAGTTCTGTTTCCATATGCACTAAGCAAATTAGAAGGCAGAGGACAAATAGTAGAATCCCCACATCAAGAACCGTAGTTTTTATCCCCAATTCGAAAGTACACTCATTCTGCAACCAGGGCTGTTTTTAATCCAAAATAAGCACTGATGAACACGAATTGGAGAAGAATGAGGCATAGGCTCACCTAATGCGCCGCATAGCCGCCTTTCCCTTCGGGGCCCGCACTGCGTCCACCGTGGTGCGAGGGCGGAGACGCCGCGACGCCGTCGCCTCCCACCGGAGCGACACGCGGAACGTTGACTAGCCGCCACCGCCGCCACTCGAATGGAAGAGCTCGTCGCCGTCGCCCCTCATGTCGCGGTGGCCGGCGTCCCTCCTCCCTTGATGCGCCATGAGCACGGACGTCGGGGCCACATTCGATGGGGGAGCGCGCGGGATTCATCCTGCTGCACGCTCCTCCGGCGAGCGCAGCCGCCGCGCCGCCATGGCCGGCGCGCCTTTTGGGCCGCCGTCGAACACCGTCGCTCTGCCAGAGAATGAGGCCTCCTTTGGTTTGGAGGAATTTTGTAGGATTTTCATAGGATAGGATTTCTATAGAAAAAATTCCTTCAGAGCTCTTTGATTTGTAGGAATGAAATCCTATTCCTATGGAGGAATTCTTCCTATCCTCCACATTTCATAGGAAAATAAACATTAGCCTAGACTCAATGGAAAAAATCCTATGGTGTGAATCAAAGGGCATCTCCTTTTCTATTCCTATGCATAGGATTTGATATGCATGTCATCTCATTTCCTATGACTTTCCTATTCCTATGATTTTTTAATCCTATGAACCAAAGGAGGCCTGAGACTCGGGGAGGAGGGGAGGAAATGGTCTAGGGTTTTTGACCGCGCCACTGTTTTTACTCAGTCGCGGGATGATCCGAGCCGTCGGCTCGATCCGACGACTGAGAGCATCTCGCGGCTCCCTGCTGGGCCGGCGGGTGTTTAACGGGCCATATCCGGCCGCGGGCTTCAGCCCAGGTAGTTTCAGTCCAAAAAAATGCTACTGGACTGAGCTGCATTTCAGACAGCCGTGGGTTTTTGGGCCAAAATCACTGTCGCTTTTTTCTGTTTTTTCCTGTGCGTTTAAGTTAATACTTATTATGTTTTTGCACCGTGTAAAACAGAAAATGCATGATGAATAAACTAAAATGAACACATTATTATTCTGGGTAAAATTGAACCAATGAGATATTTTATTCAGGATTTATTATGTGTTTTGCATGATGAATTTTTAGACATAAAAAATAATGATATTTTCTTTTATGTTGATGTTTAAATTCAGAATGAAATGACTCTAATTTTAATTTGTACCAACGTTGTTTTATTATTATGAGTCATCCCCTATGATATTTTAATTCCATATTTTTTCTGCCCAACGGTGTTTTGACATAGAGTTGAAATTAAATACTTGGCATGTTTGTTTATTTACCAACGTAAATTTATAATCATGCAAGTTTACTTATGAATTTTTATGATGATTTCAGCTTCCGCTCCATTTCGGTCCGACACGATCGAACCACTTACGGGGAGTAACTTCCCTCGTTGGAAGTCCGAAGTCGAATTATGTTTAGGTTGTAATGAGTTTGACTATGCCTTGAGGGAAGAAAAACCTGTGGCACCTGTGGCAGGTGTTACAGGGTATGCAGAACTAAAGAAAGACTATGATGTTAAGATGAAAAAGTGGAACAAGTCCAACCATATTGCGCTTCTCATCATGAAAGCGACAATATCGCCGAACATTTCTGAAGCACTCCCTAAGAAAGACACTGCTAAAGAATTCCTCACTGAAATGGAGGAGCAATTTAAAGGCTCCGACAAAGTGTATGCTCATGAGCTTTTTGCTAAACTTCTTCAGAAATACACTATTGACGGAAACGTTAGGCAACACATATTGAGGGTGGTAAATGCTTACACCAAACTTAAGGCTTTGGAGTGTTCTTTAAGTGAAGCCCTTCTTGTCATAATTATTCTTGAGTCTCTTCCAGAAGAGTTTGAACAATTTAAGGTCAACTATAACTCTCTAAAGGAAAAATGGCCACTCTCTGAGATGACCGCAAGGATCGTCCAGGAGGAAGAGAGGATCATGAGGCAAAAGAAAGACCATGTTTTTCATGTTGTCTCTAACAAGAGAAAGCATGACGGGCAAGGTTTTCTCAAGCCTCAGAAAAAGCAAGTCAAGAAAGAAGGCACTAAGCCATTCAACCCTAAGGCATTCAAGGGTAAAGAAGCCGACAGTTCTTCTTCTGCTCCTAGCAGCTCCACTGCTGGAGAAAATGCTTGTAACTTCTGCAAAGAGGAAGGACACTATCAAAGGGACTGCCCATGCTTTCTAAAATGGATGAACAAAAGAGGTATTGATGAAATTACTTTTGTAGATGAATCTTTTTATGTCGATTTTTCTATAAAGTCATGGTGGATTGATTCAGGGGCAACCACTCACGTTGCTAACTCTATGCAGGGATTCGATACGATCCAAACTATAAGAGGAGGAACAAGAAAGCTTAAGGTTGCGAACGGAGTGGAGGCCGATGTTGAAGCTGTGGGATCTCTCACGTTGGAGCTACACACTGGCCACACTCTTAGATTGAATAATGTTATTTATGTGCCTACCTTAAGTAGGAATTTGATTTCAGTTTCTCGTTTAGATGATGATATGTATGAGTGCCATTTTGGCAAGAAACAATTTGCTTTGATCAAATGTAATAAGAATGTAGGCATCGGTGTTAGACGAGGCCAACTATACATGTTATCTCTTAATAATGATTCAGTTATGCATGTGAGTGATGAAATTAATGTTGAGAAGAAATGGAAAGGAGTTAGTAATTCTTCGAAATTGTGGCATTGTCATTTGGGCCGCATTTCGAGGGGGAGAATGGAATGCTTAGTTAAAAATGAAATACTCCTCCCATTAGACTTCTCAGATGCAGACAAATGTGTCGACTGCATTAAAGGAAAATTCGCAAAAACAATTAAGAAAGGAGCAGTAAGAGCCACAGGGGTTTTAGAATTAATTCACACCGACATATGTGGACCCCTTAATGTTAAGTCTGTAGATGGTTTTGATTCATTCATTACATTCACAGACGACTTTTCCCGCTATGGATATATTTATCCCATACGTGACCGATCAGAAGCTTTGGAGAAATTCAAAGTCTATAAAGCGGAGGTTGAAAATCAACTGAACGCGAAAATCAAAGTTGCACGGTCTGATCGCGGGGGAGAGTATTATGGTAGGCATGCTCCTTATGGGCAGATTTTTGGACCTTTTGCCAAGTTCTTATCTGAAAATGGAATCATTGCTCAATACTCAATGCCTGGTGAACCACAACAAAATGGTGTGGCCGAGCGTTGCAACCGCACCCTTATGGATATGGTGTGAAGCATGCTTAATCACTCGAGTTTACCAGTAAGCCTTTGGATAGAGGCATTAAAGACAGCTGCATACATACTAAATCTTGCTCCAACTAAGTCAGCACCGAACACCCCTTACGAGATGTGGGCGGGAAAGAAACCGAGCTTGAATTACTTACGAGTGTGGGGTTGCCCTGCTGAAGCTAAAGTTTTCAATCCACAACTTAAGAAATTGGATCCAAAAACAGTTAGTTGTTTCTTCGTTGGATACCCTCATAGGGGAAAGGGATATTGTTTTTATTGTCTAAGTCATACCACCAAGTTTGTGGAGACTAGACAAGCGGTATTTTTTGAGAATAATAAGGTCACTAAGTTAAGGGAGATCGATCTTGAGGAGAAGCGGGTTTGTGCTCCATCCCCGATTATCCAAGAGATTGTTTTTCCAATACGAAGAAATGTGACAACTGATGATCCTGAATCTCATGGTTCAGTTTCTTAGTCAAATGGTGATCCGGAGACTAATAATGAAAATCCAGACACAAATGAGGACCACCAGGAAAATAATAATTCACAAAATGATGATGTACCACCACCACCTCCTCGTGTGGGTAGACCACGACGTGAGAGGAAGAAAGCCATATCAGACGACTATATCACTTTCATGATTGAGGATATGAATGATCTGGGAAAGGTGGAGGATCCAACCTCTTATAAGGAGGCCATTAAAAGTGAAAATTCGTCCAAATGGTTGGTTGCCATGGAAGATGAGTTGAAATCTATGGGCTCAAACAACGTATGGGACTTAGTAGAAGTTCCCGATGGAGCTAAGAAAGTAGGCTGCAAGTGGGTCTACAAAACCAAGTATGATTCCAAAGGGAATGTCGAACGGTTCAAAGCAAGGCTGGTGGCAAAAGGGTATACACAAAGAGAAGGCATTGATTATAAGCAAACCTTCTCCCCTGTGTCAACCAAGGATTCTTTCAGAATCATAATGGCTTTAGTAGCTCATTATGACCTAGAACTACACCAAATGGATGTTAAAACGGCATTTCTAAATGGTGACTTAAAAGAAAACGTTTACATGGCTCAGCTAGAAGGCTTTGTTGTGAAACGGAAGGAACATTTGGCATGTCATCTAAAGAAATCGATTTATGGCTTGAAGCAAGCTTCAAGAGAGTGGTACCTCAAGTTTGATACAATTATCAAAACTTTTGGTTTCACCGAAAATGTTGTGGACAACTGCATATACGTTAAGTTTAAAGGCAGTAGGTTCACATTTTTAGTCCTATACGTTGATGACATATTGTTGGCATGTAGCGATAAGGATATGCTGCATGAGACCAAGAATTTTCTGTCATCCAGTTTTGATATGAAAGATCTTGGTGAAGCCTCGTATGTCCTCGGCATCGAGATTCATCGAGATAGGTCCAGAGGAATGTTAAGACTATCTCAAAAGGCATACTTTGATAGAGTACTGAAAAAAATTCAATATGCATAAGTGCTCACCCTCACCTGCTCCTATAGTCAAGGGCGATAAGTTTGGGACATTTCAATGTCCGAGGAACCAATGTGAAACTGATCAGATGAAGTCGGTTCCTTATGCTTCAGCTATCGGAAGCATCATGTATGCTCAAGTGTGTACACGCCCAGATTTATGTTTTGTAACCGGGATGCTTGGCAGATACCAATCAAATCTAGGACCAGACCACTAGAAGGCCGCAAATAAAGTCTTGCGTTATATGCAAGGAACTAAGGATTTCATGCTTACATATAAAAGAACTGATAACCTAGAAATTGTTGGTTATTCAGACTCTGATTTTGCCGGGTGTGTGGATAGTAAGAGATCCACGTCAGGTTATATATTCACACTCGCGGGAGGAGCTATATCGTGGAAAAGCTCCAAGCAAACCTTAACTGCTGGATCTACGATGCAAGCAGAATTTGTAGCATGTTATGAGGCCACCGGGCAGGTTGTATGGCTAAAGAATTTTATTCCCGGACTTAAAGTGGTTGACAACATATCTAAACCAATTTTACTGTACTGCGATAATGAACCAGCAGTTTTCTATACGAGTAACAACAGGTCAAGTAATGCTGCCAGACACATTGACATAAAGTATCGTGTTGTGAAAGATAGAATCCATGATCAAACAGTTGATGTTAAATACATAAGAACAAAGCATATGCTTGCGGATCCGCTAACAAAAGGCTTACCACCCAGTATTTTTCGTGAGCATGTTGCCGACATGGGACTACTGGAAGCCTTATGATTATGGAATAAGAGGACCATTAAAATAAACCACTCCCCAATTAGCAAAATGTTTTCCATTCCGAAATAGGCGAGTGTGCTATAAGTGTTGAGGTTCCATGGCGTTTAGAGCTATTGTAACACCTCACTTTGGTACATCATTCCTATGTAGAATGGATGAATGAAGTTAAGCCTAACGATCAAGGGGGAGAATGTTGGTTCTGATCTGACGGCTTAACAGGCCAGTTAGATCTATTAGTCTAACAAAAAAAGGGAAAGATAACGTTAAAGAAAAAGGCTCCACGCACCAACGTACGTGGGCTTTTTCTCCCAACCAAGGCGCCCTGATCGGGGGCACCCAAACCAACTGATGGTTTAGGTCCCCTATCGCCAGCGCTACATAAAAGGGGGTACGGGAGAGGGTTGGCAGCCTGCGCAATCACAATTTTCGTACGGTTTCACTCCCCTCCTGTTATTCTCTCACCCCCATCCGATCGGGGGGAGCGTTGCAGCGATGGGAAGACCTACTCCAGCCGCCGCCGCTGTCCCCGGTCAGTGCCGGTGGTGTCCTGAGGGCATCAGGACGTTGAGGAGGACTGCTACCTCGACTACATCACCCCTGCATCACGCCTGTATCGAGCAGGCGATCATGTCCACTGCCGTGACATGTAAAGATTCCCTAAACCTTCTCTGTTCATGCCTTTTAGGTGATCTAGATGCAATCAGTTCCTACTAATGGTAACCCAGAGATGCATAATTACTCCAACAGCATCATGTGCCATCCGCCCTTACCCGTCTATCGACGCCTCGATAGCCGGATACATCTGGAGAAGACAACGAAAGACAAAGACGTCACATACCGTCTGTCTCCCGCTACTGCCGCACCACCTTCGATCCAACAACAACATGCTAAACATGAGCCCTCCATCAGAGCCACCGTGCATCACCTGCCGACAGCAGGCATGACTTGACGTCTCCACATAAGACGCCATGCGTAACATCAGCCGAAGCGCATCCACCGATGGTTTCACCTGCCGACGACAAGCACTACCTGGCAACTCTGAAAGAGCCACATGTGTCACCTGCCGAGCCACATCGAATCCGATCTATTGATGGAAGGGACGTCCCATACCGCCACCAGCCTCAGAAGGCCATCACCACCTCGAGATCCAGACTCCGATCACCCACACGACCCCGGAGTCGCCGCCATTGATAAAGAGGGGCTGCCACCCCGATTCTGGGTGCTAAATGGAGCACCCACTATCGCGCCAGCCACTGTCGTCGCCCATACAACGGCAACCGCCGCCACGATCCCTCATCAAGCGTCGTCGACGCCGGAGGAAGCTCCGGCCGCCGCGCGCGTCCAGCGACGAGCACGGAAACAGGATCCCAAGATCCGCTGCCACCAGTCACCACAAGAACCCACTACCTAGCCTGTCATCCCCTACGGAGGGGACACCGTCACCACCATGGCCAGATCCGGGCCAGCCGTCTCCATCGCCACCGTCAAGACCGGATCCAGGCTAGACGCTGCAGCAGCCATGCCACCGGCCACGTCCAACCCCACCTCCATCCTTTGTCCGTGCCCGGCCGATCGCCGCTGCCACCACCACCGCCGCGAGTGGACGAGGACATGCGCGGAGTCGTCAACGCGTTGGTCAAGGTATCCTGTTCGCGTCCGAAGAACGTGTCTCACGTTGAGCCGGCGTCCTTTTTGTGGTGGCCTCGTCCCTCCGGCCCGTACTTTTTTCCGCGTCAGCCGTGCGACGCCGCCGTCCTCCGGCAGGGTGTAGGTGCTGATGATTCGGTGTTCTTGCGGTGTCGCGTCGTTGTCGGACACAAAGGAGGGAGTCGGCGTCGGGGACCTCGAGGTGCAACACCCGGAAAGTTCGAATTTTTCTGTGAATCATGTGGTCCAGCTGAGAGTCTACTGTTGCCAAGCCAGGTGGATGGAACAGAGCGTTGCACCTGGACCTGGACTTTGGAGAAAGTAGTTATATCTGTTGCATCTAGACTTTAGTCCCATTTCATTTTGGTATATATGGAATACCATTATTCCACATATTTTTAAGGTAGGAATACCATTACATTCTGCTGAAATGAACAAGAGATATGACGGTTAGATATAGTTGAATCAAACCAAACGAACCTAGAAAAAAGAATCAAATCCTTGTACGTAGTATTTTTTTGTCCGCAACTGAATGCATCATATCATGTATCATGTACTTCATCCGTTTCGAATTACTTGTCGTAGGTACAAATGTATTTAGATGTATTTTAGTTCTAGATATCATTTCTGTGACGAGTAATTTGAAACGGAGGGAGTATGCATTAGCATTGTACGCTGATAAGCTGACTACAAGCATTGTCCCTTCGCTGAGAGAGGAGTTGACAAAAACAGTTTCTCGATGACACATTAAGCCCATAGAATCAATCAGGCACATTCCAATCTATATATCAAAACTAACTACTCGTATTTTCCAAAGGAATCTAAAAAAAGGCCGTTTTCTAAAGACATGGATAACTGAAGGGACGGTATTCTTGCCGCCCGCTGTCCCTGTTCTGAACTGGACCAGGCCGGCTTCTGGTTCTCCGTTTCCTCACACAATCTTATACACATTGTCCAACTGCTAATCTAGACTTAATTGTGGGTATGCCTCGACGTCGTTCATTGCGGATAGATATTTCCTACCAGATCCGCTGACTAGCTTTGCATTGGCTCAGGCTTTCAGTTCAGGTCGTCGTCTGTACAGTACGTATGACAGTGCTCTCGCATTTCTTCTTTTCAGACCAGTCACCCGTACCATATGAATAGACAGACATTTCTGTGCTCGTACTGTACAGAGTAGCAGGACGGGCGGGAAAATATCTGCGGGGTGAGCTTGCTTGTCTACGCTTCGATCAAGACCAGCCCGGCGATGGATGTAGACTAGTGGTTGGGGCGCCACCGCTTGAGAAAAAGTTATGCACACATTTTCATTTAGAAATATACATGTAGTCTTCATCCATCTAGAAAAATATTTTTAAAAAATCCTCACCTTCATCTAAAAAAGAAGTAAAAGAAAGAAAAAATCACCAACACAGGCTACCAGCGAGCCCCATTTTGTGTAGCTCTCCATTTTAAAAACTATATGAGGTCATCATCTTCATCTAAATAAAACATTTTAAAAAATTCTCACCTACATCTAAAAATAATATTCAAAAGCTTTTTCACCGCGGCCAACCAACTTGCGCCACATGATATAGCTGGTTGGCCGCCGTTCACGTGTAGCTTAATGGGTTTAATGGTCTCCGAATCCTTATCAGCTTCGCCGCATGCCCGTGATGCAAGCTATACGTACTGCATGATGATTAGCTCTGGCTCCCGGATATATTTACGTACGTACGTGATCTGAGTTAGTGTCGGTCACAGGATCGCATGGCACTATGTGCATTAAGAAACGACGCCAGCCCTAATCATCATGCACATGCATGGTGAGTTCAGCCTGCCGTACTGCTATGTTAAACAGGAGCGTTCATGTGTTCTGACGGGGGGCTGACTCTTGCATGTCGTTGCTTGTTCGTCTTCTGTTTGGGAGATTTTTGGACTGGAGTATAGGTTTCTTGTAGGAGACAGAAACCAATTAGGCGAGTGAAATCTGAAAGTCAAAAAACTGATTAAGTCTGTTGCTTGGCCAAATTGGTCAGCTGATCGATTTGGTCAGTAAAGAGATGCTAGTGCTACCTTCTGTTTCTTAACGAGGAGCAAACGGCGATAGTTGCCGAGAGTCTGAGAGATAATTTGGAAAATGAGAATTCAGCGACAGACTAAATGACTTCTGAAGATACAATGACGTCGCTCGAGCATGGATATGTAGCACGAAATGGTTTGGCATTACCTGAAGCGGCATTGCGTATGTGAGGCGAAAACGATGAAACGCTCCGCAGTATGCACACATAAAAAAAAACAGAAAGCAGAAATGGTGAACGGACAAGGGCCACGCCGTTGTGATGGTGAGGGGGGAGCGGGACTATCGAGCAGGTGGCTCCACGGTCTCCTTCCCCCTTGGCTACTGTGGGCGATACCCGCTCGACCACGCCCTACCCTTCTTCACCGCTAGGGGAAGGGTGTGGGAGTCGGGTGCATACGCCTCGGGAGAGGACGGCGGAGGAGCTTATCATTTTCGGTGGGATCGTGGATCCATTGACGGCTGGTAGACGTGTCAGCAACTGGATCCAGGGACAGCCGGATGCTGACAACCCGCAGCTAGCGCGCGTCAAGAGGACGGCCATGCTTCGTGATGTCGAGGCAACTACAGGTATGTCATTTGATAAGAGTTGTTCAATTTTGCATTTCACAGAGCATGAAATAGTTGATAAGGCAAACGACTTAGGTATATTTTTGGGGTCAAATGAGAACGAGGTTGTGAAATCCATAAACGATCTTTTAGACATAGAAGCGGAGTGGGCTTCAGAAATAATTCGCAATCTTGCATCTGTCAAACCCATGAATAGCAATGACATGAAAAATTTAGGAATGGTTGCTCTTGAAAATATATGTAACAATCTTTTGCCTAGTGCGGAGGCCGAAAATAAGAAGGGGTTGGAGACTACAGACACCGTAGAGCCTCTAATGATGGAGGGCACAATCTCTTATGCTGCCGATCCGACATTCCCAAAGGGTGAAGGGGAGAAACCCAAACAACCCTGGAAGCGAAAAATTTATCCTACTTCCATTACTAGGGAAATGCTTACACACATGAGCTCACCAGTAGCGCTTTTACAAAGCAAGTGCTGCTGCTAAATAGCAGTAGCGCTTGGGCAGCACGACACTGCTAATATGAGCACATCAGTAGCGCTGGAGCTAGAAAACGCGCTACTACTAAAACTGACAGACCGTTCCAGGTATGCTAGGGATACTAGCAGCGCTTATGCGTATAAAGTGCTACTACTATGGATCTTAGCAATAGCGCTTTTTCCCTGACAAGCGCTACTGATAAATTCAGTCCCTTCTAATAAGACTAAAGTTTAGCCCCACCTCGTTCCACGAACAGAACTTTTACCACCTTAAATACGGTGCTTCTCAAACCATCATAACCACTTGGTCTTCATTGAACTCTATGTGTATGTAGGATCTGTGGCCGCGATAGGAATCTTTGATTTCTATTGACAATTTAGATTCTACACAAAAAGATCATTGATGAGCAATGTATTTTTGAAAAAAAAAATTATATGCTTAGCGTTAGCAGTAGCCCGCTTTGACAGAGAGCGCTACTGCTATAGATTTTAGCAGTAGCACATTTTTACGTAGAGCGCTTCCGCTATAGGTTTTAGCAGTAGCGGTTTTTACGGGCAAGCGCTACCACTAAGGCCCCTTATCCAAACCGGCCGCCCGCGCGCGTCCTCTCACTCTCCCCCTCACACTCTCTCATCGCCTCTGTCGCCTCCGTCGCCCTCGCCGCTGCCGCCGTCCTCCTCCTCCTCCTCCCCCTCATCTTCCCTCTTCGGCGCCGGCGGCCCCCTCCTCCTCCTCCTCCCTCCTCCCTCTCCTGCTCTCTCCTCCTCCCTCCTC